>NC_141894.1:2426710-2729736 GCF_030686135.1 Camelina sativa
GGCCAACCAATCTCTTAGATCAATGGTTCAGAGAAACAAAAAAAATTACAACAAGTGGACTTTGCAGTGGTTTTACCTCTCAGACCGAGGCCCGAGCAATGCAGCAGAGAGATCCTTGTCTAGCCCCAAGCTTTTGTGGAATTTCCCATCAAAATCCCCATAAAACTCAATCTGGAATGACAACGTTCAAGAGCATCAAATCATTTGTGCTAGCATGTAACACTATCCGAACATTAACATAAAAATCTCTTGTTAAGCTAGTCCATATCAAGTATGAAATTTCCAATGAAAGAAGTCCTTCTAATCATGTGAATGTAATATTGAGACCATTAGACAATATCAGAGTACTATAGTCCAATCTGTAAGAGGTCGATTGATATCATGACGTTCACCACTCAAACTCTTAAGAAAAAAAACCAGGAACCGAACCAGCAGGCACTACACAGTACACACACCAGATCAGGCTAATGTCGAAGAACAAAGCTAGGAACTTACTGCATCTTTAGCACCAATCTTCTCTGCCCAACCATTGATAGCATAAGGATCATTAACAGAGACACAGATAACAGAATCAATGCCTTTAGCTTTAAACTTATCAATATGACTCTTGTAGCTAGGGACATGCTGCTGTGAACAAACACCCGTGTAAGCCCCCTGAACATATAAAACGAATCAGAACTCAGAAGCATGATCAAGACATATAAATAGATGATGCAAAAAGATAGAAAATTTATCTTACAGGGAGTCCAAAGATGACAACTTTCTTCCCCTGTAACCAAACCAATACACACACAAACGTTATGTCAGGAAATTTGAAATTGCCCATTCTGAATCAAAATTTGTCAGGGAAGAAAGATTAGATCGAACCTTGAAGATATCTGATAAAGGTGTGGTAGAGAATTTAGAGGAAACGCCTTCGTCCCAGCTGCGAGCTTTCTGGAGAGAAACACCAGGCGCCGCCGAGGTTATGTCAGTGCCCTCCGCGAGCTTTGAGAAACCCCTCGAGGAAACTCCGATCCGGGCATTATTTGCGGCCGATCTTAGACCCGATAAATTCCTGAGCTTTAGAATTGACATCGCCATCGCCAAAAGAAAATGAGAACGAGTCAGACAACTTCGTGAAGACTGAAGAGTATCGAGTTTATGGCAGGCACTTCTCAGAGGACCTTTTCTGAGGAAAACTTCTCGCCGTTTTTGTAACAGTCGAATATAACTGCTCGTTGTTTTAATGTGAGATTCTGTTACAATGTTCCCAGTAGTGATTCGGCCCTAGTTTTGGCCCACTAGAAGAAGAGGTCGCTAAAAGTTCTATAGTAAAAGTGGCTAACTTGTCCGAGGTGTAGTTTGAACGTCTGAGAAGAGAACTCCATTGACGTTCTCAATCTCAAAGCAAAAGTTGCAGCAGCTGTTAGAAGGAAAGGAGGGAATATCCAAATATGTGATCTGTATACTCTGAAAAAACAATCACAAAAATACATTCAAATGAGTTCTTTGATTTCTCTACCCAAAAAAAAAAAGCAATTTGCTGAAAGACCGGCGATACATAGCTACTTGGAGCACTTCGCGTCATAAAACTTGACGAGTTACTATCAGCAATGTAGATATTCTGAATTGGTATAATCGACTAGCTGCCGTGGTAGTTGATTGAGATACTTCAATTTGAGAAGAAGGTTTTAAGTACCCATCAAATGTTTAAGCTTCTCCCAAAAACACTTCAAGCAAAGTTGTCGGACTCTCTGAAATTACAAATGAGTAGCAAAATTAGAATAGCGATATAGCAGTCTAGTAAGAGGAAATTATGTTTGATGACAAAACGAACAACTTGATGGCATTAGGAACTTACTATTTGGTTTTGGTTCTGCTCCATTTTTCAATGGCTTTATACCAATCCCATTGAAAGAAGAGAGCGACTAATCTTATAGGCCCTGCGGTTATAACTTCAAGAAAAGCAAGCCAACATGATCTTTGAGGGGACATGCCTGTTGTCGCAAGTGACAGTAAGAATCCCTCAAAGTTGCATGAGACAGTGAAATTTCCTGATTTTATGCCATCCATAGCTTTTCTGGCTACTTCTTCTGTTTTCATTGAACCAGAGGATGCAGCTATTATGGAAGTGACTTCAGGTCTGCTCTTTTGTTCTGAGAGAGCACATCAGAAAAATCAAATTACACTCATATCACGATCTTCAACTTCATAATATGAACCAAGGAAATCAGAGAATTAGTTCAAAGTTGTTTACTTAATTCTCAAAGATACAAAAAAGATAAGTCTTTTATGAAGATAACAACAACCCATTATTCTCTTCTATACAGTATCACACAAACCACAGTACACAGTTACGCAGAAACTTCATTCTAAACACTATCATAGTCAGTACCCAGTACTTAACACATCACTCTATCAGTACCTCCTAGCTGGCAATTTTGATAAAGTATACAATTATTCAGACCAGATAAGGGCACAACTTTGATCTAACTAGCTCAATAATAGTTCATTTCTACTCATCTCCCAACCATATGGTACAATCTTATGTAGTAACCTGTCCTCCAACTCTTATATGCATTTAATTTCCTTAGACCTTAGTATTAAGTAGCAATACCTAATTCTAGCTCCCTTCACGTGTTATATATAGATAGATAAAAAAAGCTTTTGATATCGTTTTCTTACCTTCTTCAAATCCTGGTGTATCAGTGTCAGGAGGAAAAATAAGAGTGACATGAATGTCATCAGCAATAACTTCTTGTTGCAATGCTTGCGCTAAACCTTGAAGACCAAACTTGCTTGCTGAATATGCAGTATAACCATAGATACCCACCTGTAAAATTATAAAAGACAAAGTTACTTTAAGGATTTGATTTAGCTGCTTTATCATAAGCTTCCAATTTAACTACAATCACCAGGATAAACTTTTAAATCCCTAAAGGTGGGAAATTTGAGAAACGAACCTGACCAGCTTGAGAAGAGACGAGAGTGATGGAGGCAGGTCCACGATCTTTCCTTGCTTTCATTGCAGGCAAAGCAGCCTTAATCACATTGAAGCTCCCAACAAGATTGACATCGATCGTGAACTTAACATCCTCTGGACTATGTTTCACCAGCTCCGTCGCAGTAAACACACCTTGATTAACAACCAACACATCGATCGGCCCCGATTCATCAATCGCCTTAGACACAGCGTCGTAATCGCGAACGTCGGCAGAGAACGTGGCGACTTCAACGCCAGTAGCTAGCTGGATCGATTTCTTAGCCTCCTCGAGTTTTACGGCGGATCTGGCGAGGATTGAGACGCGTGCGCCTTCTGAAGCGGCGCGTTGGGCTAAGGCAAGACCAATGCCGCTAGATCCACCGGTGATGAAGACGTGACGGGACTTGATAGGGATCTTAATGGGGCGAGGACGTACGATTAGAGCTAAGATAGAGAGAAGAGAGAGTGGGATGAGTGGAATGAGGAAGAGAAGGAAGAGAGAATCCATTGCCGCCATGGATCTCGTGAAGAAGCTCTCGGCGATGTGAAGCTCCGTCAACTCATCAATCATCATTGGAGAAACAAAACCAACTCAACCAAAAAATCGGTTTAACGATTTCTATTTAAACCAAATAATCGGTTAAATGATATTTATCTAAACCGGCGGTTTGAATTTCTACGTGACTACGTCTACGTGTAGAGATGGTAAATTTGTTTTGTTTAACAATTTTTTTTTTTTTTGGTAGAATTTGTTTAACAATTTTTGTTTATGATGATGTAATTAAAATAAAACAATTGACACTAATCACTTTATATGTTGTATAAGGAAATTTAGACAAATACTAGACATTTTATGAAAGAGATACATAGAAACTTATCTTAACTTTTTGAAATTATATTTTACACATTTTATGAAAGAGATACATAGAAAGTTATATTCTTTTTGTGAAATTATAATAATTTATTTTCTGAAACAATTGACAAGTGTATGTGTTAAGAGTTAATTAAGACTTAAAAAAGATCTGTGTTTAAACTTGTGCAACTTGTAAAGGAATAGATTTTTTTAGTTTAATACTTTCATTTATGGGTGGTTAATCTTAGTAGACATTTAAAACTAGTTAAGAAAATACAGCTAGATGACAGAAAACATACAGCTCTGCACCATATAGATGTCTAAATTGTGATGTTTTCATTAAAAGGGATAAAATGAAAAGAATATTACATATGTTTCCATGTTTGTTTAATAAAAATCACCAAATTAAAATATAGTAAATTGATTGAATGGAGGAAGAAAAAAAAAGAGGTGAGTGATGGGCATGTAGGCATGTGGGTATGAGTTCTATGACAGTCTTTTTTCCTCTTTAGATCTGACTTTTGTCTATTCAAACATTGTTGCCAACATAACTGTAACTCTGTAAATGTGAGGTCCCAAAGAGATTGATTGGTTCTAGACCTGACATGCAAGATTTTCCAATCTCACATGAGACTTGTCATGATCAAGATTCATTTTACTCCATTGATCATGATCGTTTAGGAGCTAATTCCATGGTTTTTTTTTCTCATTTAATTTAAAATGATTAGAGAAAGTTATAAAAATATGATAAGAGTGAGCCTATTAATCTCTGTCGGTTGTTGAATAAATCACACCAAATCCCTTTAGATTGATGATTACTTTCTTATTATTTGCTGATTTTACAAACATCACAAAATCTATAAATATCAATAATAATCAATTATATATAATTATGAATTAATGACACAAATCCATGTCTTCGAATCTTGTTTGACTAAGTGAAGAGAGATGCTGCATCTCTGTAGGTTCTTCTTTGGTTAGTAGAAGCATGATGAAAGGTGATGCTTTCTTGGTTGTTTTTGTTGAGAGTTGTAGGATTGCTGTCATGAACATGGTGAGGAAACTGTTGCTTGGGGTTGAAGGAACCAAATCTCCCTTGCTTCTTCTGATAATTCTGTTTCCTTCTTGGCTGAGAACATTGTGGGATGAACACTCCTGTTCCTTTGCTCTCTCTTACGTTGTAATTGATCTGCTCATTGTACATCATGTATGGTGTTGCTGGTGTTTGGTAGTTCCCTCTGAACAAACCCTGTTTGATTTCAATAATCAACATCACTGTTAATCACTAATCAAGAGAGATAGGGGAGAGAGAAAGAGAGAAGAGTTAAAATTTGGACAAACCTGGAAAGAGACAGGCGAGGAAAGTGATATAGGGTTTTGTTCATCTTCATCTGTTATTAAGAGATTGAGTTGCTTGCTTATGTCTGCGAAGAAGACATCATCATCAAGCTCAAGCCCCAGCTCCACAGCCACTTCCATGGCCATTGTATCTATGCCTTAACTAGTCTCTTAATTAGCCTTTTGTTGTATGTAGAAAAGAGGTATTTAAAAAAAAAAAAATGGTTACAAGTGGAGTTGTGAGGGGGAATGTTCAAAGAGTGGCATAAATAGGCAATGAGAGATTGGGGTTTAGAAGAGAGAGAGAGGTGCATGTGGGAGAGTGGGGCCAAAGTAAAAGATTGGAGAAATGTAATCTAACCTGGCAAAAGTAAGTCCCTACACACAAATGGATCACGAAGGAAGGTTTTGTGCAATGATGTTGTATCTACTACTTGCAAATCTTATAAAGAAAGATATAAAGCTCACAACTCACAACAAGAACAAAACACCCATATATATATCTTTCTCTATTTATATTTTTCTTCATTACACATAAATAACTTTATTATATCTCATCCACAAAACCCATCCCTCTCATCTCTTCCTAAAACAAAATTCGTTTCCTTGTGTAGCTCAAATTTCTTAGTTTCAATAGTCTCCACTAAAGATGGAATGCCTAACTACCTTATCCAATGACTTTCTTATACTCAATACCATATAAAAATACCATAGAAAAAAAAGTAAAAAGATATATTATATGGGAGTTAATAATTATATAATCATCAGAAAATTTACACGTATGATATGATCATTTATGAACTTTTCATTAAAATCATTTGTTTCAAGTGCAAGTAAGAAAGAAGTTCACCTATTTAAGAAAAATGAGAAAATAAAAAGAATCACTTCGAAACAAATACCCTAATCTAAAAAATTATGCATGATACATATCTACATATTCGTTTTAAATTTTATTTTAAAGTTAATTTGCATTTCAGTCCATAAAAAAACGGGGCACATGTCCACGATGGGTGACCTATGCATATATACCAAACTATATGGAACCGTGGGGTCACATTTCATATGTTTAACTATTTATCGACATTCAAACATGTTAGGAGAATAAAGTCGGAACCTTTTATTTGGCTTTTGAAGGAAATACGTTGATTGTTCGTTGTTAGCATCGTGAAGAAGAAAATATGTTCAACCTCGCTTCAACGAATATCATTGACCTAATCTAAACATGTCGGTTGTCGAAACGTTGATTAATTCGATCTTTTTTGTTAATCTAAACCTATTAATTTAAATTACTCTAAGAATAGAGAGTATACCATAATGTGAAGCTTTGAGTAGTTGGTGAATTGAATCAATGTAGTTGGTCAAGTAACAAAATTAGTATTGTGGACGGACATTCGCCGGTGAACCGCATTTGAAGTGGACATTTGAGGAAATGGACATTAGCTAGGAATATGGATTTTTATAGATAGGGGAGAAAGAAGAAAACAAAGAAGAATCTATCTCCAAGATTTTATTTAGTTGGAGTTTTGTAGATAGATACTCTTTTGTGGAAGTGCGACTCCAAGTCAAGATCTTATGAGTTTGTTCTCCATTTCTATAATATTACACACTAATTCACTCACGATATAATCTTAATATATATACTTTAAACATTTTAAATAGTTCCCTTTTTCTAATTTTTATTTCGTATAAAAATACAACAAAGAGAAACTTATCCGAATTTGGGTACGTGTTTTCATCATTTACACCCACATAAATATTTATAGGGCAAATAATAGAAGACCACAAGGTTTTGTAAAGATAAGCTACTCTATATAACCGACCCTACGCGTACGCTTCCAACTTGCAAGCTTCCCAGGATAAACCAAAATTCATTTTAACCGAAGTAAACCAAAAATTCAGATACAACTTAAAACTTTTTTCTTTTGTCAAACAGTTAAACAAGTTTTAATATTTACATGATCACCAAGTGACCAAAAATTGAATAAAGTAAAGTATTTGAGAAGAGAATCACTGAGATAAATTACAATCACAGATTCTCTCACGAGCTTCTTTCTAAAGGCTCATGTCATGTCACGATCACCGACTTGGGAGTTTTTTTTAGCCTCACCGACTTGTCTTTTATGAATTATAAATGACTCGATAGTCGTCGATACACTAAAAAGGGCTTTATATGATTTTATAATTTATACGGAATAACAAACCTAAAAACTTATCCCTAAAAAGACTTTGGTGCATTAATGAGAGACAACAAACAATCTTTTTTGGTGCAAGAGTACGTACTGAGCCGGTGGAAGATCGTGTGGTTGAAGTGGTATCCATGTCTCGTACTTGGAATAATAATTAACGATCGATATAAGTTGTAGTATGGTTTTAATTCACAATTGTTTTGGCAGTAAAGAGGTAACAAACATACATATAAAATAATCTATATTAACATTTTTGAAGTACATTTTGGTTTACGCTCTTTAAGTTTTGCTTATTTAATTTGTTTTATTTACAACATTAACTCCTAACGATTTTTCTAAAATAACATTTCGAAAAAACTCAATTAATGGAACTATTTAAATCGACCTAATTTGATACGTTTATTGCCATAAATAGTTTGACAGCATCTATACATTTTGATTTTTCCAAAAACAACTCTACGCATTAAATTTTTAATCTCATAAAAATCTACAAAACTATTTTAATAAATCTTTAGAGACTGTATGATCTCTTAAATTTAAATGACACAGCCGTATTTGAGTAACAAATGATTACAATCGCAATAATTATTATAACATTAATAAAGTTCATAAAAACGGAAACCCAAATTTAGAAACTCAATAATCGGATAGATTTAATTTTAGCATCAAGAAATACATTTAATATAGTATATATCGCGTTAAGAAACTGAATATTATTCTGCGATAATGTTATCAACTCAAATAGGAAAACATTAAAATCTCTCTTTTATTGTTACGGATCGTAAACTCCTTGCTTATCAAGCATTTTTCATGTATAAATATCAACTTCACAAACAAAACACAACACCCACAACCAAAACCACTAATATAACAGTTTTGAAACATGGGTTAAACCACTAATATGACGGTTTGTTGTTATATGGTGGGACAATGTTATTAACATGACGGTTTGAATTAACATTATTATAAATATAAAATATTATTTATTCCGTTTTGAAATACGGGTTAATTTTTCATTTAATTATTTGGTCAATACCACTAATATTAGAATATTAGACATATTAAATCAGAGTAATTTAACTAAAATTTTGTAAAACAATTAAATCATTAGTAAAATTGTGACTTAATCCAACAATAGATTATAAACTACATATTTATGTATTTATTTCCCCTATTATTTTTCTGATAATTGACAATCCAAACAAAATTATTATTTAACTAAATAAAACAAATTAAATATAAAAAACAAATAAAAATTAATATGTTATTATTTTAAAAAAAATTATCCCGCGGTGTACCACGGGTTAAAATCTAGTATCTAGATAAAAAGTTTGTCAAATTTGGTTCGATGCTAATATGTTAGTACTATTTTAGTTTGGTTATTAAATGCTATTATGAATTTCGTCGTTGTAAATTACTGTGATCAGTTTAATGGTTTCCTAAATAAATGGTGAAAAATTGCAACTTCCGAAACGTAATTGTTACAATCTCAATAAAGTTGCTTGATCTAGCTTTTAGATACAAACACATATGCACGTCACTTTTTTTATGTCTGCACGTAAAAGAAAATACCTTTTGTTCAACAACTGGAAGTGGCCAGACATGCCCATATACGTGCACCCGTTAACTCTCGTACCTCTCAGACACAGATCAGCATGTTCCAGACAGTATCCATCTTTGTTCTTGTAATCGGTTCACATCTTCTCAATGTTTCAGACCAAACCAAATCATGTAAAAAGCAACAGACCAACCAAAAAAGATTTCAAAGATTTCTGTGGATCCTGTGAAATTTACAGTTTTTGGGTTCGGCCCAAAACTAAACTATTGTTTTGGTCTCTTCAGCTGTAAGGTAAAAAAAAAAGTAACAGAGAGAAACTATTGTTTTTGGTCTCTCAATCTTTATATGTATTAACTTCGGAAAATAATTTGAGATGTTTTTATCTTTACAACCATAGATTAAGAATATCCACCTAATTACATATCCCCCACCCAATTAATCTAATCACTTGATCAAAAAAATCTCAAACCCTTTTTGATCTTTGAGCTCAGCATCTTCAAAAGAAAATGCAAACTTCAGAAGAAACAAGAGCTTGTTGTTGCCTTTTGTTCTGTCCGGCGTCATGACATTGTAACATTTCCTGTACTAGTCGCTTCTTCGACTCTTCTAGACGAAGTGGAAGCTTCTTGTTTCATAAACAACGCATAGAAAAGCTCATTCCACGTGTCAGGAACACCGGGAAGGCACCAGTGGCTACAGTCTTGGCGATGAAGTGGTGCAGGACCATGCGAACCGAGATAGTAGAGCGAAGGGTGACCATCTTTTCTTTGAGAAGCCATTGCCGTTATGTTCAACACTTTCATTTTAACAGACTCTGATCTGTTTGAGTAATGTGACAACACATCTCCCAGAATCTTTAACTGTTCCCATGTCTCTGAAGAAACCAATGAGGTTCTAATCTCAGGCAATGTCTCCATGTGACATGTTCCTCCTGTTTTCCAATCTCCTCCCCTGTTTCATTCAGTGACACAGACGAGTTCAAACTAATTGCAGAAGATGCTACATCCTAAGACTCAATCAAGAAACTGACTACTACATGCGATTGAATCTTCATCAAGGAGTTAAAAGTAATACCGGACAAACCTGAAATGCACGGGGGCAAAAGTGCGGAAGAAGACTTGAGTTTTGTTTGAGTCAACCTCGGTTTGTATCCATTTCACAACGGTATTCAAAGCTCGCTTATACGCATCATCTACATTCATCTTTAATTTCACTTTAACTCCTTCTTGAAAGTAACATCCCCTGTTAGTAACAACATTCAAGATTTGGTCATCTGGAACAAAAAAGCAGACAAGTGATTATAAACGAGACATGGAACTTACGTTCTAGTAGTTTTGCCGTCGTTCCACCAATGACCAGTATTGAGCACTAAAATATCAGCATCTCTCCATTTGCTTGAAGTCCAATCCATAGTATCCAGTTTCAAAGTTGTCTTAACCTTCCCTGGTGATCCAATAGGTGGTCTGCTTTGGGGAACCAGAAATGGAGATCTGTAGTATTCCACTGTGCAATTGTACTCCTCGAATTTGAACACCAAGAAACCTTTGTGCTTTGTGATGGGACTTCCGTTTATTTCATAAATCAAGCTCTCGTTCTTGACTGCAGAAGACAATAGACAAAGAAGAGACTCCCACTGGTTTCTTCCTATCGAATCTCCAACAAACACTAGCCTCTTGTCCCGAAGTTTCTCTAGCATCAGTTTTGCATCAAATCTGATTCATGTTTACATAATTCACAACAGAGTCAGCTAAGTACTATCTTCAAAGTCAGCAAAGTACCATCCTAGACATATTAGTTCATAGCTCATGAAGAACACGGATAAACTATGTTGCATCATATGATATTTGGCAACCAATCCTATTTCTTTAAATCTAAATTTAACTCACGGGTTCAGATAATACAGTAGCTTTTATAAAATAAGGATCACACACATTGATTGGTAAAGAAAAAGCTGTTTGATGTGAATGGGGAAATAGAAGAAGAAGAAGAAGAAGAAGAAGAAGAAGAAGAAGAAGAAGAAGGGACCATATTAAAAAGATCAAACCAAGAGAAGAGAACAAAAAAAGCCATTGGCTTTAATAGCAAATATATGATGAGCAAGTTTCACGAGATTGTGCTTATCCTAAGCCGTAACTTGCGGACAACTGGAGAAGAAGAGACCAAAGAAAATGACATCAAAGCTGAAAGCAACAAAACTTAAAAAGAAGCTCTGACTTCTCTTCTCTCCATAGACCACAAAGATTTCATAAATCTCTACAAACAAAACAAAATCTCCCTTGTAATAACAAACACACACACACTATGATTTGATTTGGAAATCTCAAACCAAAATCTCCCTTCACTGTTCAAAACCTAAGTTCTAAGAGAACAAACATGAATTACTACAACAAGAGCAACAACTGCCAGGAAACTGTGTAAGAAGAAGAACAGAGGAAACATGGAATTAAAACAGAACATATACCTGGGCAAATTACAGTGTCTAGGTTGCCATCGCCACTGAGTATAGAACAAATCAGACCTTCCAAAGTCACTACACCTAAACCCTTCATCGAGAAATCTGCAATCTTTGGACTGATACAAAGGATAAGACTCGTCCCAAACCCAATCCCCATCGAACACATCACACCCATCTCCACTCTCTTCCAGAAACCCAACTCTCTTGGAACTATTACTACTACTGCTACTGTTACTACTAGAGTTGCTGGTGTTGTTGCTGCTGGTTTCAAGTTTGAGCCAGACAAATCTGTCTGATTTATCAGAAAGGTCATAGCTTTTAGGAACGCTTCTGTAATCAAAGTAGAAAAAACTGCAAACCAAACACAAGCCAACCAAGAAAAAACCCAAAACACCTAAAGAAGGCTCGAACACAAGCCTCGACCTTTTGAATCTCTTCAAAGCTTCACAGATTGGCTTTGCTCCTCCGTTTTCCTCAACGTTTGAGTTTATAGACATCTGAAGGTTAGTAGTAAAAATCTCGAAAAGGCTTTTTGTCTTTGGGGAAGGGGTTTTTTGGAGAATTCAAGAAATTGGGAAAGTAAAGAAGAGGGGAATAATAATAATCATAGCGAATGAAGATGAAGCAAGTAGAGGATTGTTAATGGAAGAGGAGAGGAGCTTTGCTTGGTTGGTCAGTTTCGTTTCTTTTCTTCTTTTTTTATATATAATTATGAAGAACGAATGATGCGAAAAAACATGTGTCAAGGAAACGAGGAAACACTCATGGATGGATGTTTCTGCTCTCCAATGGAAAAAAAAAAAAAATTGAAATAAAGTTTAGATTTTTTATTTCAGACAGAAGAAGAAGTATATTTTGGCAACAACAACAAGAGAACACAATAAAACGACGATTCGGTTCGAATCCAGACAAAGCCAAAAACCCAAAAGAAAACTCTCAACTTTTTTCTTGTTGTCTTTTTGTGTTCACATCCGCACAAAGAGAGAGAGAGAGAGGAGATGAGTAGTGACGATTGGTTGAGAATCGTGGAGGTTTGTTTTTAAATTATATGGGTCCAATTAATTCCTCTTTATTTGTGAAATTTAATCAAAAATTAATTAATATATCTTTGCTTATGTGGTAACTTTAGATTTTTTTTTTTTAATTCTGTAAACTTTTAATTATAAGAAGTCAAAAAGCTAATTAAAATTTAAAACTATCCAGACCAGAAAGAGTAAGAAATTAACGACAGTTTGAATATTTTGCAAGAAGAAAATATTTTGCACAATCTACAAGCAGTAATAACAGTTCATCGAATTCTAGCAAGATTTTATTTCTTTCTATAAAATATTATTTTGTAAGAAAAGATGAAAAAAAATATATACTTATAAACTATAAAAATTGCTTTGTTAGAGTAAAACCGTTTTAAAAGTATGGTTAGTTTCTTACTACTGCTTTTGGATATCACACTCGCTAATAAGGAGCGTATCAGCAGCGTAAGTTTCAATTCTTGGTCGTAACGAGCGTGCCAAAGGAGAAGACGTGGAAGGTTAAAACAGTGGGAAGGCGCGTGGGACAACATAATGTGATGAGTGGTGATAATGGTGGCCACTGGCCGTGTGCACTTTTTATTTATTTAGTGGGGTTTTAATTTTACCTAAAAAAAAACTTACTACTAATAATAATAATTTAGATTATATATTACCTAAATCTTGTTAGTAAATAATGTACATTTACGTTTAAATCCTTTTTTTTTGGGAATTATTTTTCTATTGAGTAAAATAAAAAAAACTCTTGATTCCTTGCTTTAAAAGAGAGACCGACCATTGTTCTATATTAATTACTGGAACAAATATACTACTAGACTAGTTGTGAAAAATAGATGAGTTGGCACCTGACCTGATTAATGCTAGACAATTATACATCCGATTAGGTTTTACACTCTAGTAATTAAAAGATATTTTAGTTTGTGGTAGGCTGCCCGAGTTAATTAGAAACTTTGTTATTAGAATGAAACACACACTATACGTCTATACCGATTATTATTAGTCGAGTCGTTTAAGCATTTGATATGGGCATATATATATATAAGGTAAGAAAATGGGGTTATAATCATGTAATAGCACCCTAGACTCGTATATTCCAAAGTTTAGTGACAAAGAAAAAAACAAAAATATTTTGTAAAATAAAACAACGTAACGGTCCCATGCTTTGACGTTTGAGTTTGACAACAAACGGTCCCATGCTTTTTGCAAAACAAGTTTTTAGAAACGTGAACAGAAAATAATGGAAAGAGATTTGTCGCCTTTGACCTCTTTCTAAGTAAATAATTTAGATATACCATTTACGGGATGGTGAACTAATGTAGCAAATAGAGGTAGTTGGATTATTATGCAAATGAAGGTCGAAAGGTTTGAGCAGGCATACATACTCGAAATTGGGTATTTTTAGGCACTCAGTCCACATGCAAGCTATGGATAGTTGAGTTCGAGTGAGTTAAAATTGTAATTAAAAACCAAACCGAATATACATCGAAATAAACAAACCAAATTATCACTAGTTTTATTTGGTGCTTACGTTTTTTAGTCTTTCTCTAGTGATTAAAGAAACCAAGATGATGTTGTTTGGCGATTTGTTTTTGTATATATGAGTATTATATATATAAACTACATTTTTTAAAAATATCAATTTTGTGAGAGAATAAAAGGTGTAGGGACCAATTGCATAAATGTATAGCGTTAAGCATCAAATATTTCTCCTCTATTATGTCCTATCCTTATCAGATAACTGTTATCCTTATTAGCTTTGCCACCTTTATTTGGTTCGTTGGTGTCGCTAAATTATGAGAATAGTTTATCTAAGTATATAATTAGCTCCAAATATGTATATAGTATTAAGATAGGCTATAATGATATCACTTTCTTTGGATCGGAATATCGGATTGGAAAGCCAAAATCCATTTTGACAAATACACACTATTAAAACTTCTTTTTACCATTTGACTATTGCTATCTCGGCATTTACGACAGTTATTTCTATAAGAAAACCTACTTCAACTCAATATAGATTTTGATTATACTTTATTATTTTATAGTATACTAGATAATATCCCATGTTTGAAATTAATATAACAAACTATAATTATATATTTTTAAATTAGTTTAGTAACTTATTGAATAAATTTATTATTTAATAGTTTATATTACATAAATTTTTTCTTTAAATAAGTATTTTTCAAAACTTGTACAAAAAGTATTTAAAAAATCCTCAATTATGGTTTATAGCTTTCTTAGTTCCTTCAATAGTTTTCCACGATTCAACAAATGTAATAAAACTTACCTATTATTTATTATATTATTTAGATTCATTATGAAAATAGATATTATTCGAGATAATTAATCGAAAACTAAATACGTATGATTGATAAAGCCATATATAAAAATCATATGGAAATTGATTCAATTAAAAATCATATGAAAATTGATTGATAAAGCCATATATAAGTTATTGGAGCGACGCTCTTCCGTTTGATTCTGAATAACCTCAAAACCTACCGGAAATGTTTGTGGCGCAGCCGTGGTGGTAAGTGGAGTGGTGGCGATGGAAGGAGTTATGGTGACAGAAGTGATAATCGTGGTAGTAACCGGAGTGGTTGATATGGTGGTATGGGGAGTGGTGGTGGTCACGGTTGTGGTAATTGTTGTCGTAATGGTTATTAATAATAAACTTAATTAATATATGTGCTTATGTGGTAACTTTAGAATTTTTTTTAATTCTGTAAACTTTTAATTATAAGAAGTCAAAAAGCTATTAAATTTTAAAACTATCCAGACCAGAAAGAGTAAAAAATTAACGACAGTTTGAATATTTTGCAAGAAGAAAATATTTTTACAATCTACAAGCAGTAATAACAGTTCATCTAATTCTAGCAAGATTTTATTTCTTTCTATAAAAGATTAATTTGTAAGAAAAGATGAAAAAAATATATACTTATAAACTATAAAAATTGCTTTGTTAGAGTAAAACCGTTTTAAAGTATGGTTTGTTAAAAAAGATACTCGATATTCAATCTTCATCTCAAAAGAAGCTCTCTGTTTTCGCATCATGTAATGGCTCTAATGACCTAATGAAAGGATTTGAGTTTTCATGTCAATTACCTTTTAATTTCTTATATATATTAACTATTTGCTCATCAAAATATAGATACTTTGCATCATGTTGCATGCACTAATTCTTGTTTTTTCCAATCCATTATACACTGTCAATACCTTTTTCTTGTACTCTCTCTCCTAATATCAAGCTCATACTACTTATTCTAGTCTTGCTTTCGTTTATTAATATTTAGAAAGAAAAAGAACAAACGTTTTTATTTTCGTTTTTAAATATGTCTATTCTAGAATAAGAAAAAGAGTCTGTTAAAAAAAAAAAAAGATTGCACAACGAACGTACTCCTCCAATGTAACGCAAAAACAACTAAAAAGATAAGTAAATTAAGCATTACTTTCACAGAATCATATGATCTTTATCCTTATAAAATAAGTCCATGTGACATAGAATTTTAAAGTAGTCTCGGCCCAATGGGCTACAACAAACGTAGAGTAAAAAGTGTTTATTTTGTAGGTTAACTAGATTTTGAGGTGATTAACGTAGAAGTGAAGAAACGGGAGGGGGAAGTGGAGAAGGGCACGGCCTGGTTTTGAGGCTAATTGATCTGTATGTCAAAACACCGATGATGGCTCCAATCACCGGAGCCGTCATGTAAATCCATAAGTCCTCAAAATCCCATGCCACCACCGCCGGACCTAGTGATCGAGCAGGGTTCATCGATCCTCCTGAAATAGGTCTGACCATACCGTATATACTACAAAACGTTAGCATGCATTATTCGATTCTATGAAATATTCATCTTCCCATATTTTACGGTGATTATAGCTTTGATTGTTTCAATTTAAAACCTATGTTATATATTGACAAAGTATCTTTACGATAGTGGATTATTAAAGTACCCGGTAATAAGCACTCCAAGGGAAATGACTGTTCCAATCACGAACCCCGTCAAATTACCCAACTGTACATGTAAAACATACTATCAATTAAATAAATACATGTACGTTTTTTATTCTGTTTTTTAAAGTTATTATTTTATAAGAAGTTGTAAATTCACACTTTAGGTGTTTTTTTTTTTTTTAATAATTAGGAAGAGTAGGAAAACCTATAATATGGTCACTTACATTTTGATGAGGACCACAATGCAAAGCAGAGGCGAGGAATACGACAATGCTCGTAGCTATGAGTTCAACGAAAAATGCAGAAACCCAGCTTAACGCAGGTTTTGTTGCCATAAGGTCAGCGTTTACTCCGTAGACTGACACCCCAACTAATGTTGCTGCAGTTGCCCCCAATGTTTGCGCCGTTATATATAACGGAACCTGACAACAACATTCAAAAGCAAGTATAACATGAGTTTTGTCTATACGCAACAAAACAAATAAAAAAAAAACAAGACCAAAGATCTAGATAATTGAACTACAATTCTTAGATGGTTGGGTGGAGATTGTACCTGAGACCACGGAAAGCCACCAAAGACGGCGAACGCAATGGTGATTGAAGGGTTAAGATGGGCGCCGGAGATGTGTCCGATGGAGTAAACTACGACCACCACCGATAATCCAGCTGTGGCGGCGTACTCTAGCAATCCAACGTGGCCACCAGATAATTGGGTACTGCTTATGACCCCACACACACTGAACATTAGAATGAATGTCCCCACCAATTCCGCTATTACCTAGAAACACATTATTCACGAGATATTATCATATTTTGTATACAAAGATATTTATAAAAATCTATAGTATAAGATGACCTTAAAAATAATGCATAATAGGCTTATTACTTGGTTTAAAATAGTGAAATCGTATGGTAAATTGTTTATAAATGAAGGGGCTTACAATGCGTAGGGGATTGAGATCTATATCATAAGGGAGACATCGGAACAGCCTTTGTCTCGATGGATGATCTTCATCTCTCAAAGTAGATGGAGTTGAGCCAGCTTCTTGGTCCAGTACTACCCTTGACCGTGCCTCACCATTCATTTTTCTTTCCCTTCAAGATAGTTGATGCAAGAATCGATTTAGGACAGTCACAATCAAGGTGGCTTGATGAATGATCGGCTTTATGAATGATCTCTAATGGAACCAAAAAAAAAGAAAAAGAAAGAGAGATAGAGAGAAAAACGCAAAGAAGATGCAAAGAGTATATAATGTTTACAAAATAAAAAGAAGAAGAGAGTCCTACTACATTCCTTTGGTTAAGCAGTTTGAAAGGAGAGGCCGAGAGGGTGTTCAACACTTTTCTTGTGTTCAAATTTTTACACTTCCTTCCTACCAATATTTCTTAATTTTAATTTGGTATTTTGTAAGTCATGCAATTTTTCTATCAAGTTCCTTGTGTAAAGATGGTACTCGTAATTATTAGATAGATCTTTAAAAAAAAAACCTAATTCCTAATTATAACATAACTGTAATTAAAAACCATATATACATAAACACCATCTAATCTGAACCAAACTATATATTTTTCTTTTTTGTCAACAAACGAAACTAAATTTATAAACAAAAAATAAAATAAAAAAATACACCAGCCGGGAATTGAACCCGACCGTGGCAGGGTACTATTATTCCACTAAACCACTGGTGCTTGTTACTCATTGCCAGAAAAATAGATCAAAGTTTTTTTTTTATTAACAGTTTTAGGTGGTTAGAGAAAAAACATATTCTACCACTTTTCTCACATGTAATAGAGAAAAAAAAAGAACAGGATATTTAAGACAGAATTAGAATATTTATTTATGCTTTTATCACTTGTTACACATTTCATCATCTCCTTATTAAAACGGAAGTACATTTGCTAATATAACATTCTATTTTTAAAATTTACATAATAAATCTTTCCCATTTTAATCAATACCAAAACTTAAAGTTATTATTTGTAATATTATAAACATATATATATATATATATATATATATATAATTTCTTTTACAAACGGGTGCATATCTTAACACATCATTTCCTTATACCTAATCATCTAAACAAATCTCTTAAGTTTTCTACAATATTAACAAATTTAACAATGTAAAAAATGTACATAAGAACATAAGAAAAATATGGATATATCCACTAAATTAACAAGGTAATAATCAGTTATATCAAATTAACATACATAAAAATATTTTAACAACATATAATAAAATAACAATATACAAAAAAAAACTCTAAAAATTAATATGTTGGGATCGTAAAAATCTATTAATTCATAGAGATTTTATTTTATTGATAATTTATTAAATTATAGAGAGATTTTCTTAATTTGGTAAGTTTAAAATATATATATATATATATATTTATTTAAAATGAGATTTAACTGTAATAAATAATATTTTTATATAATCAATTACAAAAAAATAACAATTCTCATATTTTGAATAGATATTATTTTTTGTTCACAATAATGTCATATTTATTGAACAGGGGAACAAAAATTGCAATAAAAATTCAGAAAACAGCATGATACTTGAAAAACCAAAAAGATTTGTGGCCGGCGGAATTGCTAATGGCGCATACAACTTTAATAGGCTCATTGACCTTCACGACCTCGGCTGTCAGAGCATGGAGGAGGTATCACCCACGAAGATATCGGTGGGGAGTTTACTCAATCCTCCAAAGCTAAACGGGATTTGGTGGGGATCAATGTGCCTAAAAAATAGAAGTAAACCGAATCAGAAATTCTCTACAAATCCTAAGAAAAAAAAAACACAAACAAAGAAACGAAGAAGCAATTACTTGAATAAGGTGCAAATAGATGTTGCTGGAGAGACCACCTCAACTTCCTTCGCCGCTCTTGGTGATCTCATGTGGGTATACGCACAGACCCACCAAAAAAACTCATCCATCACAAATATATGTAATCAGAAACTTAAAAAAAAAAAATTATTATAGTCGGTCGTAAAACTTGTATTATTTACGAGATGCTTAGAAAATTTTATTTCTAGTAATTAAATATTTTTTGGAGTCTCGTATATTTTGCAATTGCTACCACGCCGTAAAACTACCTTATCGATCTCAGGATTTGCTGTTCAAATTTTGCACTTCCTTCCGCGAATTAAAAAAATTAAAAAAATGCACCAGCCGGGAATCGAACCCGGGTCTGTACCGTGGCAGGGTACTATTCTACCACTAGACCACTGGTGCTCGTTGTTACATGCTCTCAAATTGTTATTTATATAGTGTAAATAGAACAGCCATGTTCGTCTTCGAAATTTGGGACCAAAGTCAAAAGGTTGGATTCTGAAAGTAATCATACCGTCGTCGTCTTCGTCTGTACAAGTGGAAGTTTTTGAAAAAAACCTAAGAGCGAGAGAGAGAGAGAGAGATGGAGAACGTGGTTGATCTCTTCGGAGTTGGAATAGCTAATTCCGAGAAGCTATTCGGAGGAGTCAACGATCTCAGCGAGATCCAACAGGTTTTGTATTTTTATTTTTATTTTTATTTTTCTCTCTTCGAAATTGGATTTTGGATTCTAAAGTTCTTCGGGGAAAAAAAAAAACACATATAGGGATTGTTCATAGGTTCAGTAGCTGAAGCGACTAACAGCGATTTGCTCAAAAGCTCCAACATCACTCATGTATTGACCGTAGCTGTGGCCTTGGTTCCTCCTTATCCTAATGATTTTGTATATAAAGTCATCGAAGGTCTGTGTGTGTGTTTTTTACATCGATTCCTGTTTTGAGAAATTTTTGGAGTAGAGAGATTCTATAACTAACCTTTGGTTCTTCGTATGTAGTCGTTGATAGAGAGGAGACCGATTTGACTGTATATTTCGATGAGTGTTTCACCTTCATTGACCAAGCTATTCAATCTGGTGGTGGTGTTTTGGTTCATTGCTTCATGGGAATGTCTAGAAGGTTTTTGACTCTTTTTACCTTTATCTGATTGATTCTGTACTCTCTAGTGTAGTCTTTGTTAGATAACGAGTTAAAAAAGCTTCACAAGTATGCAACTGTTTCATCACTAGTAACTATTAGGAATCTATAGACTTAGATTGCAGTCGTATGTATAAATCTAGCTTGTTGATTCTGGCATCGCTGGGTAGAGCAGTAAGTGTCTAAATCATGGTACACAATAATTTCAGTAACCATTTCACGATCTACTTTCTGATCATACTCACTTGCTTCACTCAGCCCTGGAGGTTTCTTTGGACAAATAGCTAAATGACGCTTAACAGATGATGTTCCTTGACTAGTTTCTACAATCATCTTCTTATTACAGTGAATGCAACGACCTCTACGTTTACCATCTGTTTCTAGTCCTGCTACTGGTATAAACTCTTTCCAACAATCAGACTTTAAGCGTTTATTAGAGTTAAATACCGTTTGGTCAGTAGTAGTCTCTTGAGTAGGCTGCGTTTCACTATGTGCTCCTCCTTGAGTTTCAGCCTCTTGACCATCTTCATTCATTGCATGATATTCATGCTCAGCATTTAAAGCTGCCATTGTCTCTAATGATTGTGAATCCATTCTATAAAGAAAAGAAAAGAAAAACATCAAACACATCAACCAAAAATTATTGTTTTAAAGCAAAAACCACACAAACAATAACATTGTCATTTACGCTCAAGCAGACACAGAGATTAACACAACAAGAACAAACGTTAACAATGCTTCACATGAGACAAACGTACGGGAACAATGCTTCACATGAGACAAACGTTTAAGGCAAAATAACACACAAACAAGAACATTTACGCTCAAGCAGACACAATATCAATATTGAACACACATAAACAATCAATATCAATATTGAACACACATAAACAATCTTAACTTGAACTAAAGTCTAGTATCTATATCTCCAAATCCAAATTCACAACCTTAAAATCAAAATTGAAACTTGATTCCACCCAAAATCAAAGGCTCCTGATGTGGAGGTGATGAGACAGAGAGGGTCACGACTCACGACTCACGAGAGAGGGTCAAGAGAGAGGGTCACGAGAGAGGGTCAACAAAGAGAGAGGGTCAAGAGAGAGGGTCAAGAGAGAGGGTCACGAGAGAGGGTCAAGAAATGGTCACGAGAAGCTCCGCAAATCACCCAGAAAAGCTCTGTCCGAAGATTGAAACCAATTCGATTTCACCCAGAAAAGCTCTGTCCGAACACAATGCTCTCTGATCAGAACCAATTCGATTTGATGTTGGAATCGAGTAGAAGCAATTAGACTAGGGTTATTATAAAACGGTGTCGTTTCAATAAAAGTTTGAAGAAAAAAAAAAACCCGATGGGTACCCATAGTCTTATAGGGTAAACCTGCGTAAACCCGTATAAAATGGGTACCCGCCCGTTTTTTACCCATTTTTTTTTCTGATTGAAAAACAGGTCACAAAACTCTATATTTTATACGGGTTTCGGGTACCCATCGGGTTTAAACCCACTGTTAACATCCCTAGTGGTTAGTGAACAGATTACATATTATGTGGACAAATTAAGAGTCTTCTTGAACCTCTGTATTTTGTTATATACTTACAACAGGTTGGTTGGTTTTGGTTTCTCTTTGAAAGTGTGACTATAGTGGTGGCTTATCTGATGAAAAAGCATGGCATGAGCTTCTCTAAAGCTATGGAACTTGTAAAGAGCCGACGTCCTCAGGCACTTCCTAATTCCGGTTTCATTTCGCAGCTGCAGAAATTTGAGAAATCCATTCAAGGTATGATTGTCTCGTTTCCTCCTACTGTATCTTCAGAGTTCAGAGGATCTTTATCTGTTTTTATTTTGGTGTTGGGAACCTTTTAATCTCTTTCTTATTGATTCCTAGACTCTATTATGTGGGTAATTACTCAATGAGAGACTTTGTTTTTGAAGTCAGACTGGATTTTAGATGGATACAAAACACTTCCAATTGAAAAACTGACATAGCTTCAGTGTTAGATGTAAGGAAAGATAACAGAAAATATAGAAAATTGAGAAATTTTTTATCGGTATCTGTTTGCAAGAAGGTTTAGATTTTCCTCATAAATTCCACTCTCGTTGATACACAATATATACATTTTCTCTGTTTACACAGTACATGGTGAGGCTTCAGCTGATAAGAAGATAGTGTCCTGATGAACTCTCGAGAAGTTCCGGACAAGTCTCATGATCTCCATGATTGACCATAAAAAACTTATTGGTTTCGTGCTGTGTAAGGATTGTTTTCTTGTGAACTATATTGATGGTGAGCACTTTGCCATGTCCATTAACCCAATTGAAATAAATGAAAAAACGCAGAATTTACATTTCCTCTGTTACTACAATGAATATTTTCGAGGATGATGAACGCACTAATTACCCAAACTAAACCTATTGTTTTCGACCATTGCACTGCATTGCATGTAAACGACATTAGACTCTCATTAATATAGATTAACAGTTGCATATGAGATATAACTATTACGTTAATGACATAACTCTTGAGAAAAATAATAAAAATCAGATTTTCATAAGATTAGCAAAATTGCCTTTTAAGTAGCTTGTTTTTGTCAAAATTAAATGATTAATTGTATATCTGCTTATGTACGAACCGATATCTTGATCAAACGTGAGTTTTCTTACTGCAAATTGATTCTTAATATAAAGAAAAAAAAAAAGAAAAAAAAAAAAATCTTATTGCCTGTTGAACAAAGAAGATAACGTGATAGAACATGAACAAATTGAATATCCATGTTGGAGTTAAATTCTTTACTCCTAAAATTAATAGTTTGATTAAATGGGGCATGCACCTTTGCATGTCTTATACGTATTGTGGCCTAACATTTCCGGCTACAAACATTTGTCACCAACATTTCTTTACAGCTTCCACTTTTTTGGGACGTAATTAAGGTTTATTATTATTTCTTCTCCTCCGTACATTTTCGCATTTTTATTTGATAGTAGTGGGAGCAAGTTACATATAACCCAAAACACTATGACAAATTTTCTTATGTTAGGTTCGCTGAAGTTTGGAACATGCATTGTTATTGTCTCATTGAGATACTCTTAACTTCATAAATTAGAGCCAAAAATTTTAGGGAAACTAATTAGAAAACTAGCTGTCGGGAAGAATCTTAATGAGCCGTCCAGGTAGTTGAGACTCATGAAGAAGCTTGATCAACAGCAGAACTTGTCGGTTAGCTCCGAAGGTTATATGCAATGTTTTTCTTGTAGAGCCTACTTCATTAACAAAGTGATCCATACAAAAATAGGATATACGTACGTACGTAGTTCCAACTAATAACAAAACGCATGTATAATGATAAAATCATGGAGAATCAAATATTGGTTGTGGGATGAAATGATATGTTGTTTAACTAAAACACTGCGTGCTACTTAAAACATCTTTTTTATTTTTACTTGTCATTATATTAATCTTACAAAATCGTCGAACAGATAGACATGTAATTCCATGAAAAAAGGTATGTTTTGTAAAAGTAATCACTGAGTACCGTAAGTGCTGACGTCATCATATGTAGTTGTTTCAACGCGTTTCTGAACTTAATTTATCGATTTTTTACGATACGATGACGGAATTATCATCTTTTCACTTGAATGCATATGAGACTTTTCTTGAGGAAACTTTTTTTTTTTTTAGTGTGGAGAATTCCTTAACAACCTTTTTTTTTGTTTAGTTTCTGTAAACCATCCTAAGATCCTACAAAAGTCATGCGAAAAATTAAGGGGAAAACAGAGATCACACTTCATAAATCACAATTGCTTCTAAATCCTCTTAGTTTGGGACAATTCAATAATTTAATTTATTTTCATTCATCCAAAAAAACCATATCTCAACATAAACTCGTATCTTCCACCAGTGATCTTAACAATCAAAACTGGTATATATGTCCGTTTTAAAATATACATTTCTAGTAATTAAGGAAACGCGGTAAGTAAGAAGTGTGGCACAAGGGGTAGAAACAAGAAGTAAAAGAAGGTGGTGTAAAGGCATGCACTCTAACTGAATGTAGGATATATCTTAATTATAATAAAAGACGTCACGCAGTGAATGTAAATGTAAATGTATCCAACTTCACAAACGTGACGTATCTTTGTATATGCATACCTTTCTCTACTTTGTACTTATACATATATTGAAGTAATACGAGAGAGAGAGAGAGAGAGTGAAAATAGTAAGAGAGAGAAAATTAGTAAGAGACAAAAAAATGTCACGAGACAGCGACATTGTGCATTTATGAAACCTTGAAAAAAAAACTCTGAACCCTAATTATCTCTTTGTTGTTGCGGCTGTATAAATAAGACATTGTTTTGAAGAATGTGTCGGAAAAAGTGAAAGTGATCATCTTCTTCTTTGATAGATAAGAATCCTAGACGAGGTATAATTAAGTGAATCTTAGTCAAGGATCATGTCTCACATCGCTGTTGAGAGGAATCGAAGAAGACAAATGAACGAGCACCTTAAATCCCTTCGTTCTTTAACTCCTTGTTTCTATATCAAAAGGGTAACTTTCATGTGATCTCCTCTTGATCACCTCATTTCTCAATTCCAATTCATTATTATTTCTCTTAATTTGAAAGAGGTTTGGTGCTTTTTCATGTTGAACCATAGGTGCTTTCTTTGTTTCGTAAGTTTCAAAGGTCTAATTCTAGCTAGAATCATATAATATTGGGGATTCACATGCAATTGAACAATCTCATATAGTTTATTTTCTAAGAAGCAAATAAAAAACCTTGTGCGGGAGCACAGATTTTAGAGACGGATAGGATCATGCATGTAAAACTGTATATTCCAAACTCACTAATTTTGGAAAAATATGTTATGATCATATCGTGATCATATTTGGTCCAATTCTCATAATCTTGTATATGTGTTTATGCATATAATATATATTTCTCTCTGTTAACTTCTAAAAACAGATCTTAGCCGCATGCATCAATCCTATTGAATAATATGGTCTTGTTTTCAATAATTGATCCGTATTAGGGAGATCAAGCTTCGATAATTGGAGGAGTGATAGAGTTCATCAAAGAGCTGCAGCAATTGGTCCAAGTTCTTGAGTCCAAGAAACGTAGAAAGACAATAAACCGACCTTCTTTTCCTTATGATCACCAAACAATTGAGCCATCCATTTTAGCCGCCTCCACCACCCGGGTACCGTTTAGTCGAATCGAGAATGTAATGACCACGAGTACTTTCAAGGAGGTAGGAGCATGCTGCAACTCTCCTCATGCTAACGTAGAAGCCAAGATCTCAGGCTCTAACGTTGTACTGAGAGTTGTCTCTAGGCGAATCGTGGGCCAGCTCGTGAAGATCATCTCTGTCTTGGAGAAGCTATCTTTTCAGGTTCTCCACCTCAATATTAGTAGCATGGAGGAGACGGTCTTATACTTTTTCGTTGTTAAGGTACATATCTACATCTATATATCTTAGTCTAAATGGTTGTTCTACTGATTAGACTAACATATGTAGATCCATAGTTATAAGCGCAACGTATATATAATTGATCATAGAACGTTTATATGAGTATTTGTTTTTAACGTCGTCACAATAAAATTTACATGTGCAGATAGGACTGGAGTGTCACTTAAGCTTGGAGGAACTAACTCTTGAAGTTCAGAAAAGCTTTGTACCTGAAGGAATCATCGTCTCTACCAATTAAGACCAAAATTCTACATGTACTACAGCGTGTATCGTGCTTTTGGGTTTAATTGTCATGTATCGTTACATGAGCATACGTTCGTGATACTTTGCCAGAAATAAGCTCCTCTAAACTTTTTTTTTTAGAAAACATTTACGTTTTACGTAGTTTGTTTTCGTATCTGATCTTGATCAAAGTTGTAATTTCCCATAAATAAATGATTACAGTTTTATGTTCTAATTAGTTTAATACCTAATGTAATTGTGTGTAGACGTATAGAATGTAATGTATAGATATACACAATCCTAACAGATTAGATTACTTGTTCTTGGAACAAAAACACAGTCCCTTGATTTAGACATTGACGACAAAGAAAAGATGTAGACATTTCGTGAACGATATATATGTCATCTTTCGGAGTTACGGTCTATGGTCTCTCTATAGCTTTCGCAGATCCGACTTATAGAGCTGGAAATCTCCGATAAAAAAGTCTGGAATTTCTCATTCTAAAATCATTTTAAGTTTTTGGAGTACAAGTTAACTATGGACTCATACATTAATTAATATGGATGTTTTATACATCATTATGGACTTTACTCCATGGTTTAGACATCATTATGAGTTTAGACTATGTAATATACAAATATTTGGTAAGTTTGGTAAGCATATACCTACACACCGGACGTAAATTGTTTTAGAGATTTTTTTTTTTTATCTTTTGTAAAATTATGTAATAGAATAAAATTATATAAATATACAGTATATAATAAATGACCAAAGCCCAAGCCCCAAAGATGGGAAAGGGGAATTTGGTGAGGTGAAGGCTTACCTGCTTCTTGGTGATGGTTAAAGGTTACCCAATTCGTCACGTGGTGATACCAGAACCATGCATGTCTGCTGATTGTGACATTTTCATATATTCTCTTTCAATGTAAATATTGTTTTTAAGGATATCTTTTACCTATTTTTTCTTATAGATACGGACATCTTACTGCTTACACTAAAACTTTTCATTACCACATTTACTTGTTTACAGTATCATTTATCAAACAATTTTATTATAACAAACTTCTTTATTTAATTATTACTAAATAATAAAATTTCTGCGTCAAAAATTTAGTATTAATGTTTTTCCTGTAGAATTAACAAAATATCTATTTATTGTGAGGTAAACAAATATTATTTTACTTAAAAATAAACAATTTTACGTCTGATTATTGCTTTATGTGCAACACATAATAATTTAATAATTGACGCATGAACAAATTTATATCGACAACTGCATTATATATTTAAAAAGAAAAAAAATAGTGGATTGTCAAATTCACATGATAGAATCACGAAATGTGGCACACTCTGAGTTGTCAAATTCAATATATTATCAGTATGCTTACATCAATCCAATATAATAATATCCACATTGACCCAACCAAAAAAAAAAAAAATTCTCACTGCCATTCATTATTAATCTCACAGTTCCTTTCCAAATCTTCTTTATTATTTAATTTAATCCCATTTTAATATATGCTCGTGACGGCATTCGTGTCCTTTTGATTTGATTCTTCCTCTCGTCTGTCAACCTTTTGTTTAATCCTATGCTTAAAACCGAGACGAATATTTTAAATTTTGCCTTGAACAACAATTAATATGAGACTGAGAGCATGTAAATAAGTGAGCTAGTAATGAGTAAAACTTGTTGGATATATGGGTTGAAGTAGCGAGGTTGATGTTTTGTATCATTGGTTTCCACATTTTTACTTGTCACATATATGGCACCATATAATTATAACCGAATTAAATTGTGGAAATGTACATATGGTCAATGGGCCATGATGAGAGAAAGATAATAATACCAAATCAAAGTGTGGGAACTTTTGAAAACGGAGATTATCCAAACCACTAGACTGCTATAATAGTAGCACCCACTCCATTTAGTCTTTCTATACATTGTATTTACGAAATTTGTAGGGAGCGTGTGTCCCTGTAGAAAGAGAACTCCATGGGTTGGTTACACATTTTTCTTCTTGGAATTTAGAGTCAACGTCAATTGCAATTTGCATGATAAATCAATAATCAAATAAATAGTAGTATACCCTTAAAAAGGTACATTAACTGTAAAGATTAAAGTGTGTGTGTTTTAATTCATTAGTTTCCTCAGGAAATAATTAATTAATCAGGATTAAGTAGATATATATAGGAGATCAATTAACATGTGAGAATGCTTGTGGTTCAATTATTGATTTTGTTATCGAGTAGGACTATCAGTTTCTTGATCGATAGTTAAAGCGCTATTTGCTTGCTTCTGTCGTTATACCTTCACAAGAACCAATTTATTTTTTCTTCGATCATCATCAGAATTTTTAATCTTGAATTAATAACTGTTTTTGATGGAAAAAAAGACAAACATTTTCTCCCAAAATGTTTCATATTTATTCCTTAAATAAAATTAATAAATAGTGATATAGTATGAATTTTCTTAAACGCATATTCAACGTGAAGGGATATATGTATACACAACAACAAAACGGAATCTATACATCCATCATAAGTAGCATGCATACCAAGTGCAGTGACTGTACTAATTGCAAGGCCATTGTAATAAAGGGTACACACTGTATATATTCGTTATTCTTTTAAAACGAATCAAAAGAATAGCACTGTCTGTATTGATAGCACGTCAAAATTATGCTTGCACAGTTGCACGTACCATATTGACTGTAATTCTAAAATCATTTGTAATAGAGAATTAGGTATTATATACGTTTTTGTAATATATACAGATGGTGTAGCATGTTAGACTCTAGTTCACCCTCAGCCCCTCACCCAACAAACAACATTCAGACATTTATTAATGGAATACTTCTATACAGTGTACTAGAATATCGCATACAACTTCTAAAAAGTTTAAACCTAAGAATAGCAATAATTAGTACATACAGTTATTTTTTAAACGTCAATTAGTAGAAACAATAGTATAATACTCTCTCCGTTTCAAAATATAGGATGTTTTAAGCAAAGCACGCAAATTAAGAAGTCTTTACTTTTAACAAGTTCAACCAATCAGAAACAATACTGCATAATATAAAATATTAAATTAATCTAAAAGTTGCATTGAAATTTGAAAGCATCCTATATTATGAAACAACAAACTTCTCCAAAACATCTTATATTTTGAAACGGAGAGAGTACTATTGTTGAGTTTATGTGTTTAGTGGACAGCTGTGTGATTCAAAGGTTTTGTAACTGATGGGTCCTACGAAAGTCCTAGATGACTGAGCTCTTGAATCGACGGCTGAGATTCAGAGTTTAACATGAACACTCACAATGCTGAGTTGGCAACATATTTTTTGGATAACTGGAAAATGGGAGTTTCACCAAAAACTAATGATAGTGCATTTTAACATGTTGTAGTATATACTATTAATAAAAATTTTAACATAACATTTCAATCAAATTATCGGCAGAACAATTTAACTCAAGACTAGAGAGAATTGGCTGTGGCGATCTCTTTCGGAAAAGGATTGTTTTTAAAAAGGTACAATAGAAAACTATTGGTCCCAAAAGAGAAAAAAGTGAAAAGATGGGTTATTTTGTCAAATTGCTGTAAAGAGTTTTTGATTGGGAACAAGTAAGTAAAGTAAAAACTAAGGTTGAAGATAGATAGATAGACTTGGAGCTGCAACCAAACAAGAGATGAACAAATGTCGGATCTCGAGCTGCTCGCACACTTTGTCGCATTTCACTTTTTTATTTGTCTTCACTTTTCAACTCTTTTTCTTCTAAGCTCAACTAATTAAGTTGCGGAGATCTAAATAAATGCAAAATACAGAAATATACTGTGTATAGGATACCCTGAACACTGTTACTACTTCGTAGAAAGAAAAAAACCATTTACAGAAATTTCATTTGTTAGGCGACAACCTTGTAACTTGTAAAGAAAAAAAAATGAATTGTTTTCTAACTTCAGAAATACTAATAACAGAATACTCCATTTAATTTTATTTTCCTAGCTTAATTACACCACAAGAAAAATATACTATCGATGTCATATTAAATTGTTAATGCATGTGTTTTCCTCACATTTGTCTCCACATACGTGTATTTTGGTATTATGTATATCATTTTTTTTTCCAACTCGTGTATATTGTACGTATTTCAAATAAGTAACAGCTAGAAAACAAATATTTACACTATACATGAAAAAGTATTGAAGCGAAAAAGGAAATTGTAACGTAGTAAGCAGAATCTAGCTAGGCGAATCTAAATTCTGAGTTAATTAGTAAAGTTTGTGTGTTATGTAAAAAGCAAAAAAAGCATAGAAGATGAGACATATATATATATGCAGCAGCACTGAACAATTCTGGTGACGCTACACTTTAGCTCTGCCGCGCATAGCCTTCATTTAATTCCTTCAACTGTTCTACTCGGCCCCATCATCATCAATACATCATGCACGATCAATAATCAATACTATGATATACATACATCTCTTTTTTTTAAAAAAAAAAAAAAAAAGTCATCATATTCATATGGGCATTTGCATTTTGCAATAGTAATTACGTTTGATTTTTAGTTTTTGTCGATTAAAGTCATGATAATAATTGATTTGGTTGCAAATAGTGATTCGATAACTAATAGATAGTACTAGCTAGCAACAGTTACATCGGACGTGAATTGGTGATGGAGATTGATGACCAATTTTTTTACGTACTAGGAAGACTATATTATCTATGACCACGACCCAAAATTTTGGTTATTATTTTACAAAATTATAGTCATGAGTCGTTATATCAAATACTATTCTTTTTTCTTCCTTTTTAACTTTTGAATTTAAATGCAAACCAATCATGCTGACTTTTGCTTATAATACTTTTCCATAACTCGACGACAGAATAGAGAGAATTCAGAACTAACAACAAGAAATAAAAGCAAGATCCAAATATAGTGGAGAAAATTTATCTTAATATAATGGTCCATAGGACACACAACTCCACTTCCATTTAAAAGATTCCGTATCCTCTTTGAAAAAAAATATACTAATAAGATCAAACCCAAAAGTGTCAATATATTCATTCATAATCAATTTGATTTGGTATCTATTGAATTTGTTCTGGCAACTCCGTATACGCGTATATTCACGAACATTAGCAAATAACAAAGTCACATGGAGTGAGAAAAACTACTAATCTTGAAGTTTTATATTATTCTATTAAATTACCAAAGCTATCATCACAAAGTGAAAAAAACCCTAAAACAACTTAGCATTCGATCCATCGAAGAAAAAAAAATCCCAACTTAGGATTCAATACACAACTATTGTTGTTTTTATTTTAGATTTGTTTACCATAATATATCTCACATAATATCGCAGCTTGATGTGTTCTCGTCGCTAAAGGCGTGAGAGTATTGATCATTCCCGTAAGGTGGTGGATATGGATACGGGTACGGGTACGGATGTGGATTCGGATATTGGTGCGGGTTTGGCGGCATATAGTTAACTGCCGGTGGTGGACGTGCGTACATCATTGGTTGGAACCGTTCGTTCCCCATAGCTCGTTGCTGGTTCATAACAGCTGCTAAATATTGCTGTTGTTGTTGTTGTTGCTGTTGCATCGGATCTGCCCCGACCCCTTGGAAATAACCGGCTGGTACACCGCCTGGACCGGTCGCTGGTAATCCCTGAACCGCCGGTATATTTCCCATCGAACCACCCATACCCATTGGTCCTCCCATAGACATGCTCATGTTCGGTGGTGCTCCTCCTCCTCCCATGGGACGGAAACCGCCCGGAGGTCCCCCAGCCATGGGTCCACCTCCGCCGTTACCTTTCTTTCCGCCGTTTGGACCACCGCCGCCACCGTTTTTACCGTCTTGTGGATGTCCACCACCACCGCCGTTTTTACCACCGTTCTTTCCTCCGCCTTGGTTTTGATTTCCACCGCCGCCACCGGGACCACCCTTACCACCACCTCCGCCGCCGGGAGCGCCCTTACCGCCGTTTTTAGCGGGACCACCGCCAAGATTAGCGTTCTTCTGAGCGTTCATCATCATCTGCTGAGCATTAGGCATCATCTGCTGAGCATTAGGCTTCATCTTATTAGACAGAGGAGGGAGATCATCAAACTCATCATCGAACTCGTCGTCCTCATCATCATCAGTAAACTCATCATCAAACTCGTCACTAAAATCATCGTCATCATCATCATCCTCAGGAACATCAAACTTGACTCCTTTCTGGTTTTGGTTCTTGTTCATAGGAACAGAGCCTTTTAACTGAGGAGGAAGCTTCAGATCTTGAAACCCTTTCAGCTTCTGAAGCTGTTGAAGCTGCTGCATCTGTTGTGGATTCAGTTGCTGACTCATCTTAGGCGCATTACTGTTACCTCCACCGCCGCCTCCTCCTCCTCCTCCGCCGGCCTTCGGACCTTTCTTGTTGTTATTATTGTTTCCGCCGCCACCGCCACCGCCTTTCTTATTGTCAATCTGCATCCCCTTAAACTGATCCGGCAGTTGGGACTGATTGGGATTGTTGTTACCTTTTGGAGCTCCCCAGAGTTCAGCATGTTTACCAGATTTGGCAAGCTTCTTGATGAGAACAGAAGGATCTACGCTCCCTGAGACAGTCACTTTCCCTTGCTCTGAGTCAATCTTGGTCGTGAAAACACCTGATTTGGTTTCAGACAAAACAATACTACTTTTAATTAGTCAACATACTAAAAAATCTTGATTCTGAGACTAATATAAGAAACAAAAACAAGAAAGTCAAGAAAAGAGATTTTGAGTTCTTCTCTATTTACCTTCGATTTTCTGCAAGATTTTCTTGACTTTGTGCTTACAGCCATCACAGTGTATGTTCACTTTAAGAACACAAGTCTGCAACATACATAATATAAATCTTTCTCAGATTAAAAAGTCAACAGAAGACACACACACTGCGAGAAGGAGTATGAGAGAGTAATGGTGACTAAACCTGGATCTTCATGAACTCTTCTTTACTCATTTTTTTTTTTCTCAACAAGATACTCAAATCTCTCTCACTTTAGTACCAGATCTGAGACAGCTCCTCTGCTATTGGCAACTTCAAACTGGACAACATTAGAGAACCAAGAAATTGTTATCTTCTAACACATTCAAGTACAAGGACAACACTTCATATGTATATATGTAACTGAGGAAGATAGATAGATACCTTTGTTTCTTCAAAAACAAGAAAGAAACAGAGTGGAGAACGAGAGACGCACTTGAAAGAAGGCAAAGAAGAAGAAGGAAGAAAGATTCAGACTTTGTTGTATTAAGTTGGTGAACATTAACTTCTCCACTTCATCTTTTTCAGAGTCAGAGATAGATAGAGAGAAGTAAAGTCGCTGCTTCAATTTATTTAGAAGAAAGGAGTGACCAATATTATGTTTTTTTTTTTTGCCTAGACTTTCCCAATATTTTATGTAATATTGGAAAAAAAAAAAAAAATACTTTTTTCGAGAATTCTCCAATGTTAAAATCTATGCCAATGAGGCATGTGGTAGTATAATTTTGCAAATTTTTAGTATGTTCAACTTATAAGATGACTTCAAAATCGACTGGGATTAAAATACTGTAAAAAGTCAAAACTATCGAAAGTAGATTTATACCGAACAAAAAGAAAGATATAGAGATACAATTAATTAAGTGAGAATTACCCATGATAATCCACTTTTATTAATGATTAGTAGTATACTAGTATTATTAATATTAAGTATTCAATTTTTTATGCAACTTTTAGAGTATTATAATATTTTATACTTTTTGAAAGTAGTCATTTTTTAATATGCGTATTTTACTTAAACCATTATATATTTTAAAACGGAAGAAGTATAAGATAAATATATGGATGCTTGAATAGAGTGAGGGATAGAAAAGTCACTGTTGCAAAAACAAAATTTGGTGATATCATATAGAGAGTATAAAAATAGGAAAAAGGTATAAAAATATAATAAAAAAAAAAGATAAGAGTGGGGGCTGTTCGGTATTTAAAGTTTTTAATGATGAATGGCAAAATGCCTCGTTCTCGTTCGTATTTCATACTACTAATTTATAGTGCGACTGTGACCCTCATAATCACGTTTTCGGCCAGATCTCTGCAAGTTTCCCTAATTTATTATTAGAAGTACTTGTTTAATTCCCAATTGTATTTTAATACTAAGTACATTTGTTTTTACGATTTCTTTACAATAATACATTATTCTTTTACACATTGACTAAATCGTCTCATCGCGTTGTGTTTCGCGTTAACACTTCTTGATGAGACTCGCTATTTTTTGAAAAAAATATGGATGAGCATTTATAAAGTGAGCTACTGTATACTCAAATTAATTGTCTTGTAAACATTGTTAAATGGTTTTCTTTGGAAAACAAAAAGAATACAGTATAATGGTTTTGTTGGTGAAGCTGAAGGACACTTTCATTTGCTTATTAAATCAAAGCCTGCCTAGTGCCTAAACTATATTTAATTATCACTTTTTTTTTTTTTTGACAATATATATAATTATCACATTCTTAACTAAATCTTATGAAAATCATAGAAAATTCAAGACTTGGATTTCTAACACATATCAGATATGATAGTTGTACAATTATTAGTAAAGAATGGAATGGAATCGTAAGATGATGCATAAATTTACACATTTAGAACGTTCCAAATAAAAATAATTTTTTAAAAAACCTATCTAATTGAAAAAGCAGTTGATGGGTGGGTTAAAAAATAATTTGGGCATGTTGAGATGAATAATAGACAGACTTTTGTCGTTGAGGGTTTTGCCTAACTCGATAGCTGTTGTTGGTCACATGAGTGTCTCTCTGCACATGACATCTTTCTTCTTCCTCTTCGCAAAATGACATTATTAATTCCTTTGTCGTGTTACCATCTTTGCCTTTGGATTCTTTTTTATCTTCTTCGTGTTTTCGGAAAGTGCATTATTGTACGTTTTGGCCTTTAAAAGGTAATATTTCTCATCGACGTCACCGTTGATATCATTTCATTTTAGTCAATTTTTAAACGATTTTTTTTTTTACAAAATTGAAATTTCAGCCTACTAAGCTAAAATACACATAATTAAAAAAAAAATACACATAATTAATTGATTTTTTTTTTTCTTTTTTTTTGTTCAGCATCAGAAAGAAGAAAAAAATTACGAAATCCACCAATAATTATTATGTAGTTCAGTTTAAGCTTGCGACCAAACAATAACAGATCAAATAAAGACTTTTTTTAATTTAAAAGTTTGAGCATTCTGTCAAAAGAATAACTAAGACTATTTTTTTGATTTTATAAAAAGGACCTTTTTTTGTTTCTTTTAAAGCTCAACCTCAGTGGGAAACATTCTTTTTCCTCCTGCAGCTTTTCCTTCAATTGATGTTTAAATTGCAAAAAAGCAGAAATGATTCTTCTTCAACTTCACCTCTTTCTATTCTTTTACTATCTCTGCAGATACCAAAACTCACCATTTTCTCTAATGATCTTTGACTCTACTGCATGGTAAAGAATGTTGCTATACAAACTCTGCAAAATGTTAATTTCTAGACATTGTGAAGAAATTAATTATTTGGGGGGGTACTATGAGATTTGGACCACAACATTGGATCCTTTTGTCTAAGCTAACCAACAAAAACATTCAATTACAGACATTAAGTAGATTAGTTGAGAGTGTTAGGAACTTATCAAAGAGGATAAAAATCTGCTAAAGAATATGAAAGCTCTTCTTTTTAGCACAATAGTACTACATATACTGATGCTGATATCTTCCAACTACAAACTTTTGTACCAAAACAAATCTATATGCGGTATGAAGTTACACAACAATGTTTGAAATTACAGATTTAGATATGGAGGATTTCAGAAAAAGAAGAAGAAAGAATCATATTACTATATAAGAAATGGTGTTTTTAAGTAAAGGAAGAACCTTTTTTAAAAAAAAAAAAAAAAACTAGTGTTGTTCATCACTACTGTTCATTTTGATCTCTAAGAGCTCTTCAATGGGTTGTCGACAAATCGGACAGTTGTTCGACTGAAGCCTCAATTCTTTCGCGCAGTCGCTACACATGCACTGCAAAGATGGACAGACATACAACATTAGAATTAAAATGTTATTCTCTTTAAACTGATTGTACAGTGATCTATAGATATTGTAGGTTGGATTTGATCGAAGAAAAGAAGACCTTCTCATCAAAGAAAATATAAAAACAAATGCTTACTACCAAAAGCAAATGCCAACTTTAGAAACCAAAAGCAAAAGATTGAGAAAGTCTTACCAAATGTCTGCAAGGCAGCACAGCCGTGTCCTTATTCTCAGTCATACAGATCACACATTCTTTACCCGAACCACTGTCCTCTAATCCCGAGGCTGCACCTTCAGTGGTCGAGCCATACAACTCGCGGAGTTCATATCGAACTCCTTCAATCCAAAGAATCTGCTTTACGACTTTCACTTTGTAAAATCCATCGTTACCCTTCTCGAGAACCGCTTGAGTGACTTGCTTATGAACTGATGATTGCTCTGAGATTGGATTTGGAGAGATTACAGTCTCAGCTGATATCACAAGCGGATACACATCTTCTTGTAAGGGTTTTGACAGATCATCAAGAGCAAAGAAGCTGAGGTCGGTTCCTGTCCCTGTAGGCTGCAGAAACTTCTGTCCAGGACCTTTCTGAAAATGGAATCTTGCTGGTGAATAAACCTCTGGAAACTGTGGGACAAATGTGCAGTTTGGTTCCTCTTTAGCAAAGAAGGTGATAGTGAAACTGAAAATGAAATGAGAACACAATGAGAATCTTATCTTCAACATTGGTCAGTCAATACATATCATATAAAGTTTATTCCAATTCTGAAGAAAGATATGATCTCTCTCGACGTTTCTGATCTGATTAGGCTCAATATACACATTACCTATATTATGCAAAATCACATAAAGCTTGAATCTTTACTACATTCCATATGGTTCTAATAAGTAAAGATCTTTCCTTTAATAGTTTAATCGGCCTAAATTTGCCAATTTCGTCGCAATTAGGGTTCTAAGACCTAGAAATCGAATCACATTATCACGCAATGTTGATAGATCAAAGCCCTGATGGTGAATGTTACCTGCCGTCGAAAAGGGCATCGAAGACGAAGGAGACTAGAAGGTGACCAGGGACGAGATCGTCCACCTCGAGTCTCACCGTACCTCTATGCACATTGACGTCGTTTCTCACTTTCTTGGCGTTCTGTTGCTCCACATACGGCGGTGGGATTGGTTGCGTTTGAGTTTGAGGCTGAGGAGGACCGTAATACGACGGTCTCGTCATCGGACCACCCCACCAATTGGGCTGAGCGGTGGTGAAATACTGAGGAGGTTGAGGGTAGTAATGGTAATGGCCGTAGGAACAAGAGTTGATCTGTGGCTGTGGCGGTAGAGGTTGAGAGAGATTGTAATTGTAGTCATAATGCGGTGGGAATGACGGTGGAGGAGGAGGAGGAGGATCGAGGTAATAGTAAGGCGGCGGAGGATGGTTGTGGTGGAGGAGACGGCGGTTGTTGTTGGTGTCTCGTCTTCTGTTGTTGTTGTTGCTAAAGGAGATTCCCATTGGTGAGTAAAGAATGACAAATCCAATGGGGAAAGAAAGAGACAAGACAGAAAGCAGAACAGAAGCAAAGCAGAGTGAGAGAGAGAGAGAGAGGACTGAGGAACAAAGAAGATTTGGTACAAAGATGTGTCTCCTTCACGTTCACGCTTCGGTACTTTGCTTTTTTGACTTCCTTTCTTTTTTTACTTTTTAAACCGACGAGTAAATAAAACTTTATCTTTCCGGTTTGGTTTTGGTTTAGGATTCGGTTTATTATTTTCAGTTAATTATTTACTAATCAAATAAAATAATAAGTGGTTAGGTTTCAGTTTTTCTTCGTAACTTTGACTTTAATATTCGTCTTTTACCACCTAATCTCTCACTTACCGTGCCAATTAATTGACTGCTGCTACTTAAAAGTCAACGCTATAACTATAGTGACATTACATCTCATGCGAAAAATCGATTTCTAAAACTTCGTATCCTAAAGCTAAACCTACGCTCCACTAATTTATTGCTGGGTACCAGAAGTCTATCATTGCATCATATGTTGAGTATTACCATATTGAATATTACTTAGCTATATGACACACAATTGAATGTATTAGATTAATGGACTATCAAAGTGGAGAGGATCACAGAGGAAAGGTCATTATTTTGCCTGCCATCAAAGCACCTCGTTGGGTTTTGTTGCCTTTCTCCAACCGAAAATAAAATAACAAAACACATTATTGATCATCGAGAAACGTGTAAAAGATAAGATCTCTCGACCAAATAAGAGGAAAACAAAAATACTCCGTGAATATAGTACAGTCAGTCTTCATTTCATTACAAGGAACTTTGTTTGATTTCATCTCTGTTTTGGCAAATGATGATATTAAAAGAAACCTCTAATTTTTCTATTATGAACCATTCGCGGGTCATCGTTCGTGTAAGAATTTTAATACTACATTCTAAGCAAATATCACAAGGACACTTTATACTATAAGTAATGTAATACTATTAACCTTGTGTTAAAAAACTTAATAATGCCATCTTCTGATTGAATTACCTATCATTATATTGGGTTTCCACTACATACAGATATAGTCCTCAACTACCACAAACTTCAACCGACGACAATGACAAAATTTTGTGATTAGTTTGTAATCCTGACAAGTAAATCTAGTTACCCCTTTTGGTAAGAGATCAACTAATGATGACATTGTCTAACCCAATAAACCCATATAAGAGTCAATATTCGAGAATGGATTACAATCATATTGATACATGCATCATGTATCACATAATAAAAAACATATTTATATGTATATAGAACTTAAAATAATTTAGATGAACTAACCAATAACGATAAATTTCACAAGGAGTAAATTAAGAGATTGGGAGCATGAGAAAGAAAGAGAATCATCAACACAAAGCAGAAGCTCTGTCTCTTTTCTCAACTGAGACACAACCTCTCTGTAAATCCTTATAAACCCTAATCTCTGAGTAATCCCTCAGATCCTCAAGACTCACGTACTGTTGCTTCACCATCTTCGACAAGTCCGTACCGGTCTCGTGCACCCATACGTACGGTAGACACGTTTCGTCGTAGTACAACCATCTACGTTCTTCCTGGTCATCCACGTAAGCTCTATAGATGCTACTGTGTCCTAGCCTCTTGGAACGGCCGGGTTTGAGAGTGTGGACCCGTTTTAGGATTGAACCGACCCGAATCTGGAGCTCCACGGGACGGTCGGAGAGGTTCCAAAAGCGGGTGGAGGCAGTGGCAATGGGGCAAGGGAGTAGATGGGTCCGGTCGCCACAACCACCGTAACATTGTCGGAGGAAGAGGAGGAGGAAACTAAGCCGTGGGAGCTTGTCTTTGATAGACTCTATCATCTCTTTTGTGAACTTCATCTTTGATGTTTTCATCATATCCATTCTTTTTCTTCTTCTCTCTTTCTTCTTTTGATGGCTCCTCACAAGAGTGAGATATTGGATTTTCTTATTTTTTGGTAAGGAGATATTGGATTTTCTATTGTGTAATATATGTGTGCCTAATAGTAAATGCAAGGGGGAATAGTATCACTGTACTTTATAATATGGATTTTCTAAAAGACAAAAAAAAGAGGCAATTTCGGTTCACTAGTGGTTTATAAAGACAATTTGGTTGACCGTTCACAATAATAGTTTAACCAACCTTGTGATTTCATCATATTGATTTAGCTAGACCAAAAGTTTATTCTCAGTAGCTGTACATGTCTGAAAAGTCAAAATTAGTACTATAGTTTTCGTCTCATAAATTTGATTTACGATAAAAACAAACCAATTGGAGCAATCCGTTTTAAAATATTTTTTAAGTCACAATCGATAATGATCTGTTTTATCAAGAGAGATATGTGAACAAAAAAATATGCTTCACATATTAATCGAGAAAATCTAAGAAATACTTATCTAAAATATTTGGAGATAGATTATATTCATGTGGTGAAGGAAAATTTGGTATTGTGGTTCGAGACAATAAGCCAAGAAATCAAAGACGCCGACAAATACTTCGTTATTTCTCTTTGTATCAAGTTGATGATAGATAAACTAACAAACAATAATGTGTACTTGTACATTTTTATAATATACAGTTCCACACATAAACACTTTGCTTGAACTGTCACCATTATGAGGTATGGAAACTTTAATCCCCCTTTTGGTTTCCAATTATTCCCTTTTTCTTCTAAATTTTAGGCTTTACAATGAAGAAGATTTGTTCATTTGACCCAACTGAAATGATTAACTGTGGCATTATTTTTTGGTCTGTTTCTTTTTCCCCTTTTGTTCTATATAATATGTAAGAAATAATTGTTTATAGACCACTCGTTTTTTGTAGTTTATTACAAAGCATTAAACAGAACACTTTTGCAAATTACAGTATAGTTGACATATATATAAAATGAAGTTAACTCGTTAACTATGACACTATCGTCTTCTAGATGAATCATTAGGACTTTTGCGAGGACCATCTCTTCAAAACATTCACGGATGCAACAATCGTTATTGGCTGCGAGTTAGCTGTGTGTGTGTGTGTGTGTTTTAAGTCATAGAGAGCAATAAATGGGTGAATTAAGCTAACTTCCAACATAAAAGTCAGTTTATAGCTAGTTGAGCCAAATTACAATCATTCAAGTGTTCAAAAATATTATTATTATCTGAAAAATGTCAACCAGATATGTATATAGTACACAACGGTTGTTCAAATCTCTCACTATTATACAATGAAACTCAAGCTTGGTGAGTTGAGTTTTCCCAAATAATAATAATCTATACTCCAAAAAAATTACAAAAGTCTACACATAAATAAAGAATCCATGACTCTTCCCTAAACCAAACTTAACCATGTCTCTATTTCACACACAATGCATTGAGCAAAACGTGAACGAGCATCAAATCCACAAAGTACTGATGACCAATCTCACCGTCCCTCCACTTCAATTTCGCCGGAGCTCTACCGTAATGAACTCCGTCGTTGCACCTGTTATCATAATGCCACGGATACGTCATATCAAAGTTATCCACCACGCTTGTGACCAATCCTGCGTCCTTCATTTTCTCGAGAAACACTCCGTTAAACGCCTCCATTTTGCTTGGGTTAAACGCTAACGTTCTCGCGTACCCTCCTGTCGCAATCGTGTTCCTAAAAATCACCTCAGGCGGTTGCAATCCCCTGCTTTTCACCTTATCAAAAACTCCTCTCCAAAACGCAGCTGCGGTTTCAGCTCCTTTCGCAAAGGCTCTAAGACTCGTCCAGTGAATCCCATCGTGTAGACCTGAGTTCACAATCATCACGTCCGGAACACGGTCTTCCGTAAAGTACTTCTTGAGCAACTCTCTAAAGTCTGAGTCTTGAAGAGAATCAAGACCCTGGTAGTTCTTTGTCTCGTTCCAATGACCGTTGAAGATACTCGTGATCCTAACCGTCTCGGATGAGTTCTTCGGATTCGAGAACTTCAAATCAAACCTCCTCGGTACAGCAGGGATCTCCGGATGACCTAATACAAAGTTCAGCAAGTTTCTTATCGAATCAACATGATTCGAGTCCCCCCAGAAGAAGATCCATTTCCCTTTCAAGCAATCCCAAGCCTTGTCACCAGAGAAGACCTCAAAAGAGCAATGAGTAGAGTAAACCCAACCATTGCTCTCTATAGCTCCAACCGCTCCATCGCACCACGGTTTCCTACAAGGGTAATCCGCGGCGAGGCAACGGTAACGCCCGTCATTACTGATCTCACACTCATCGTTCTTACCAAGCCTAGTCCACCGTCCTGACCAAGCATCTCTGTTAAAGTCAGATCTTTTACATGACTTGAGCTCCGGTAGAGTAACGTCAGGCTTATTGATGAATCTTAATGGGACGTTACGAAGCTTTCGATCAAAGCCTAGACGTGAGGTGCTGAACTTAAGACCTTGGAAGTGACGGAAGAGCAAAATGACGGTGAGATTGTAATCTCCGGCGAACTCAGGATGAACCTGTAACGAGAAAGAGTAAGTTCCGTTTCCGAAATCTTTCACCGGAGGCCTCGATTTCCAACTCTCGCCGGATAAATCAGTCTCGAAGTAGTCACCACCGATGCAAACATGTTTACCAGATTCATCCAAGGCTTGGAATCGAAACTCATGAATCTCACCGGCGGTTAACTCTAACGAATCATTCCCGTCGACGCCGGAAACTGAAATCTCAACTGTTTTTGCTTCTCTGCACGGCGCTCCTCCCGGAGCCAACCAACTCCTTAACAAATTCGCCGTGAAACCTTTCCCTGAATCGGCGGTGATCCATTCGAATTGAACACCGGTCGAGTTTGAAGTGAGATTCGGATCCAGAGTTGGTTCCACCACCTTCGTCGTGTGTGTAGTGAGATTGTGAGGTTCCTCTGTTTCTAGAATGGGTTGAGGTGATGTTAAAGGAGACGGAGAAGGGCTGATTTGAAGGGAGTGGGAGGAAGGAGAAGGACTGATCTTAACAGAGTAAGCGTTGAATCTCCATGGCTCAACGAAGGTTTGAATGGAACAACCGTCAATGCTCCAAACGACTAACATGAGGAAGAAGACGAGTGCAGTAAGAGCACCAAGACGCCATTGAAGCAATGGACTTGGCCGTAGAATCAGTAATTGGCTCGGAACTGGATGCAAAATCACTCCTTTATCCGGCATCTGAATGAAGATTCCGACAACAAAACCCAGAAAAGGTGGATTCAAGTTAGCAACAAATTCAAAATCACAACAACAACAACAAAACAAATCAAGATGAGTTTTTTTTTTCTTTCTTTTCTTAAAAAGTAAAGCTTTAAGTTTTTAGAATTATTCTACCGAGAAAACATTAAAAGTCAAAAAAAAAAATCCAAACTTTATAATAATAATGTGATAAATTAAAAACATGATTAAACTTACTTTAAATGGTTCAGTGATGGGTTAGTTCTTGAACTCGTGGAAGATGATGATTGATTCACACAATCCTCTCTTTTACAAGAACTTAAAATCCTCCCAATTTCCGGAAGAGAGAAAAAGGAAACTATGGGAGGATTCAAAGTTTTTTTAGACTAAAACAAAACCAAACATTTACTAAGAAAGTGCAAAAATAAAATAAGAATAGATAAATCTCCAAGAGAATTTAGGATTTCTTTGGATGAGTGCAGCCAAATAAGCAAATTTTGAGAGAGGGAGGAGGAGGAGGCGGAGACGGGGGAGAGAGAGATAAAGACAATTTTAATGTCAAGACGATTATAACCCTGTCGTGGTAATGGTTTTACCATGACAACAGGCCGACGACCGCGCTAAATAATTGTGGGACGACATGTGGGCAACGAAGCGTTTTCACAAAGTCGCGTCGGTGTGCCGGTAGGGTTATTCTCGTCTTTTTGATTACACAATTTGTGTATGGTGTTTGATTGGCTTCACGTGCCTTTGTTTTTTTTTTTTTTTTTTTTTTTTGTTGTTATTTGTCCTCTCCCACCACCGCCGCTCCTATTTCTCTGCAGGAGAATAAAAATTAATTAATGTTTTTGGGTGGGGATTTATAAAGAGAGACGATGGATGAAAGTTAAAAAAAAAATAGTAAATTGTTATCCAATATATCAATTCAGATTGTTATAATTATCATCAGTAGAGAGATGAGAGAAACCTACCGTTGGAGATTTTAGTACACAAAACTAGATAAAAAGTCAATTATAAGACTTTTTTTTTTTCTTCTTCTTAGATTAGTACTAGTCTATTTTTTTTCAATACCATTTTAGCTTTTATTTTTTACACAATAATAGTTCCATCTTTATTTATCTTATCCATTTGTTTCAATTTTTTTTTTTTTTTTTTTTTTTGTACAATATTGAATGGTGAGTTTATAAATAAACAGTTTTGCACGTCATCTTGAGCTAATAAGTAAATCTCATTGCGAATTTGGCATAGCATTAGCATAGTAGTATTTGATTAATTAAATTAGTGAAGCTCCTTGCTATAACCGTAAATTGAACCAAAATTAAAAAAATTCCGAAGAGCAAAGAAGATATTTAACTTGTAAAAGAGATTGAGAATTAAGTAGGGGCTTATACGGTTTATGGTTCTGACTTCTGACCATGAATTTATTATTGTTGGCTGTTGTCTGTTGAGCATCTGTCTTGACATGTGACTTTTAACTCCAAATGTCTTGGTCCTAAGATAAAGAAGCACACATTATCTGAAAATCTTTCATTTTCTTTAGGTGTAAATTGATGTTGATTGAACCGAGTAATATTGGGCCAAACTAGTACCGGTCTCGATCTTTCTTACTAACTTAATATTAGGGCCAAATTAGGCCTGTCTTAGCTCCTTAATGGGCCTGTAATAGTAGCTCCTTAGAATTAAACAAACTATAGTATATATAATGAAACTTAAACAAAATGGGTTAAATTGATAACTTTCATTTGTTAGGTATAGATTTTGTAATTTCTCGAAAGTTTGATATCTCTTTGCTCCATAGAACAACAACGAAAACACACACGAGAAACAACAGAAGAAGAGGAGATTATTTGGGAAGAAGTCAAAACACAAAAATTAAATTTTCTCTCAAAATTTATCAAATCGGAAACTAGATGGCGTGTTGCTTAGCTTCGTGCTGTGCGTCGGCGACATGTGGGTTGTGTACGTCGGTGGCGTCGGGGATTACGAGGAAATCAGCGAGGATCGCTTATTGTGGTCTCTTCGGTGCTTCTCTTGTCGTCTCCTGGATTCTTCGCGAGACTGGTGCTCCCCTCCTTGAGAAACTCCCTTGTACGCTTCTCTCTCATCCATTTCTTTTTTCTTTCATACTCCCCTGAATACACAAAAAAGGAGGTATCTTTCCCAAAACACACTTCATTGCTTGAACGACCATAATTTCACTGTCTTTTAGTTTACTGACTTCTTCACATTACTCGGCTCTATTCAGATGAGCATTGCATTGCATTACTCGGCTCTATTTTGTTTTTTTTTTTTCTTTGACAACTATAAGCACTTAAGTCTTCTTTAGTGTGTGTTATTAGCTTTAATGATTGTAGTTGGAACTTGGAACCATCAGTTTCGAAATTGGATTCTCTCTGATCTTGTCAATTGAATTGAATACTGAGACATGATGAGACATAGTGTTTATAAGTATGAATCTATTGGGTCAGTGTAAAGTTTGTTCCTTTGAAACCGTGATCGTTTTTATCTCAATCTGTGATGATGGATGTGTTTGAATTGGGTCTGCTTATGCTTCATGTTATACCTGTTTGATCTTAGTTAGAGTTTTGAGGAATCATCATCACCTCTATTGATACAAAATCTCTGTTTTGGTTTTTGCTTAAACAAACAGGGATTAACACTTCCGATTCATTTACCAAAGAATGGTATCAGCAGCAAGCTGTTCTTCGTGTGAGCTTTGGGAATTTCCTCTTCTTTGCGATATATGCTTTAATCATGATTGGTGTGAAGGACCAGAACGATAGGCGTGACTCATGGCACCATGGTGGATGGGGTTTGAAGATGATTGTCTGGTTTTTGCTTGTTGCCCTCATGTTTTTTGTTCCAAATGTTATCGTCTCAATCTATGGTAAGTTTGCTGTGCTCCTCATGATTTTCTACTTGTGGTGCTATATCTCATCACGTTATATTTTATGTTATTAGAATTTTTACTGGTCTGCAAAATCGGTTGGTGTTATCTCATCAGGTTTTAGTTGATGAGCTTGAATACGGACAATTTGTGTGATTATATATATTATGTGCTGGTGTACTTGCAAGTACGAAAAATAAGTTGCTGAATTTAAAAGTTGTATGCGAACTGAATTCATCGTGTGCACATTCTTTCAGGAACTTTATCAAAATTTGGTGCTGGAGCGTTTCTGTTGGTTCAAGTGGTCTTGTTGTTAGATGCTACACATAACTGGAATGATTCATGGGTCGAAAAGGATGAGAAAAAATGGTATGCTCGACATCTTTTCTAAATTCTATGCATTTGTCCTGTGTTTTTTGCCATGATTCTGTTTTTGGCGTTTTATTGTAATGATAATCTTCTGACTAATGGGGTTCTTTATGCAGGTATATCGCTCTGCTTGTTATATCAATTGTGTGTTACATAGCAACATATGCCTTCTCAGGAATACTGTTCATCTGGTTCAATCCATCTGGTCATGATTGTGGACTAAATGTTTTCTTCATCGTCATGCCGATGATCCTGGCCTTTGTTTTTGCTATTATTGCTTTACATCCTGCGGTGAATGGCAGTCTTTTACCAGCATCAGTTATATCAGTTTACTGTGCTTATGTCTGTTACACGGGTCTCTGTAGCGAACCTCATGACTATGTGTGCAATGGACTTAACAAATCCAAGGCAGTGAACGCAAGTACTCTCATCCTTGGAATGCTCACTACGGTTCTCTCAGTTCTATACTCTGCCCTCCGAGCTGGCTCTTCCACCACATTTCTCTCACCACCGTCTTCTCCCAGATCAGGTACTTCACCAAACTCTTCAATATGCTTGGACATAAAGTTTTTCGGTTTTGTAAATAGTAATTCTGAACTAGACTCGGCTTTTTGTTTCTTCTGTTTTGCTGGAAACGTTATTTGCAGGTGGGAAAGAGGCATTGTTAGAGGACCCCGAGGACGGGAAGAAGGGTAGTGAAGCCGAGGCGCGGCCTGTGAGCTACTCATACTCCTTCTTCCATATAATATTTGCGCTTGCGAGCATGTACGCTGCAATGCTTCTCTCCGGATGGACCGATTCATCAGAGAGTGCATCTCTGATCGATGTGGGATGGACCTCGGTGTGGGTCAAGATATGCACCGGTTGGGTCACGGCCGCACTGTACATCTGGACACTCATTGCACCGCTCATCCTTCCGGATCGCGAGTTCTACTAAAGGGGCATACCGAGGGTAACATGTATATATAGTCCAATCCAATCTGGTGAATGTTATGTATATGTTTATGTATGTAGTCACTTAAAAGTGGGTACGTTTGGTAATAGTAATGGTAATGGAAGTAGCTAATGTTACGTGCTGGACGTGTAATTGAAATCTAAATTAAAAGACCTTGGATGTTGTTTGAATCGATGTGTTGTTTCTATGACTGGTTACTACATCATATGATTATCTAAATTTCTGGTTGCAAGTTGTTGGCGATGGTGGAAATAGCCAAGAGAGTAAGATAGGCTCTGTAGAGAACTCTCGAGTCGAGTTGGGGATTCAGCGTTTTGAAACCTTACTATGAACGAAAGATAAACTAAATTTGAACTACGGAAATACTCTACTTGAATTTGACAGGAAAAGTTCAGTAAGAATCCAATCATATAGTTCATAATGAATGGTTCATTGTTTAAAATTGATCTAATCCATCATTCAAATAAACTAAAACCCCTAGACATTGAGTAGCTTTGTTCCATTTTTGTCATCATTGCTATTAGAATTAGCAATCTTAATAGCCTTGGTTATATTATTCTTGATTCTTCCTTGTGCCTTCTCCTTGGAATAATCCATAAGGACAAAATCATTCAAGTTAATCCGACAAACCATGTTTTTTATTCGTCTTTAATTGTATGGCTTATAGCAATCTATTCATATCCTTCGCTTTTGGGCAATGCTTTACAGTTTTACACATTATACTCAAAAAGTTCCAAATCTAATTTGCTCTTATATTTACCTATCTTAACAAAAAAATTATAATCATATGACAATGGTTAGTTTGTAAAATTATGTTGTTCATTTTCACATGTTTGCTCTTAGATTTACCTACCTTACCAAATTTTAGTTTGCTCTTAGATTTACACACGTTTGATCATTTTCCCATTACCACATACGAAGAGCATATTAATTATTACGTGTGAGTTAGACCAACCTTGTAAAAGCTAAAAACTCATTTGTCATTCTTGAAAAATTGAAAGCAAAAAGCCAATCAACGAAGACATGACATGACTAATTAAACGGCTAGTTGTCCAAACAAAGACATGACCTGACCTGACATGTTACGTGTGATTTGCTGAAATCTAAAATACCGTGAATATTAGGAAAATTAGTAAAACCAACTGTAAATCTGAAAATTAATTGAATCCATTATTGTTAATTTCGTGTCGTGTGTATCTAGTTATTGTATTTTCCATAAATTTTCTATATTTCAAAATAACTACAACAACATCGTTTAGCTAATTTAGCTCTACCATCCATAGTAGACATAATTCTATCATTTTGGTATGTGTCTCATGAAAACGATTTCGCCGTAGTGAGGAGCTAAATTGGTTTTAGCTAGCTACGAAGTACGAACTCTACTCTTTACGCATTCTCATACAAAGAATGCGAACCATGTTTCAATGTTATATGGTTTAGTTCTGACCACTCTCTCTAGTCTCTAGTAGACTAGTATCCTGAACCAAATTTATTACACAACTAAAAAGTATATATTTTGGTCATTACTCATTGGTATATGAAAGAACTCAAAAGACAAACCACATTTTTACTAGTATCTATGTATGTTTTTTACTCTTACAATAAATTTGGATTTTTAAATTTACTTAGTAGTTAGTAAATTATTTTGAATGATTCAAATAATAATTTATCATAGATAAATGTAACTAAAATTTTCTACCCTAAACAATATGCTGATATATATATTATATATATATACACCATATTTATTATTTGAAAACATACAAAATAGTTTTATGTATACACTATCTATGGTGTATATTATATATCAACATTCGATAGAAAAACATACTATTTTTTGTATAAACAAAAGTCATTTATTTCATAAAAATCATCATATAATAATCAGTAACACAAAAAAAAAATAATAATAATAATAATAATAATAATAATAATAATAATCAGTAACACAATCTCTTATCTTTAATATGTTGACTTATTATACACATAGATGTAGAGTCAATCATATTATTCTTCATAATAAATGATCTCTTATCATAATATGTAAGATATAGAATATATATTTTTTCAAATATAAATGTATACAGATTTAAAATTCAACTTTAATTATCTCATTAATTATATTATTTCAGTATTTATACATTTTCAGTTATGAGAAATCTCTGTCTCTCTCACAATTACAGTATTTATAAAATATTATATTTTCTTCTATATTTTATCTTTTCATAATTTACCAAATTATCTATTATTCAATCGCTATAATGCTACCGATCAAGCAAAATACTCAATCACTCTATTTTACTGTATCATTTTTTCTATCCATTATCTTTAACCGTTTTTTACCGCCTTTTTCCAACGGCTCAAAACTTTATAACCGTCTTATTTAAACGTGTTCACCAATCATATTTCATAAATAATCTCTTATCTCATAAGATATATAACTGTATTTCTTAGATATAAATATCTACAGATTTAAAATTCAATTTTAATATCTAATTAATTATTTTATTTCATTATTTATACATTTTCAGTTATGAGAAATCTCTCTCTTTCTATCTATCACAATTACAGTTTAAATTTTTATTAATTTTTTTATAGCTTTTTTCCCTTAAAATAAAAAAATGTATAGATACACAAATGAAGAGTTAAATTATATGTAAAGGAGGGGATCACCACCACCGTCGTCGTCGTCGTCCCTCCCTAACATGCTCCATCTCCTCCTTCTCTCCGACGAAGATCATCACACCACCAATAGCATGCCCCCTTCCTCCTCCGCCTCTAGATCCGCCGCTAATCACAGCTCCTCATCCTCTTCCTCTTCATCTCTCCACCTCTGCAAGCACTCTCCTTCCGCGACTCTCGACCTCCTAATCCTAATCCTCGTCCTCTTCTCCGGCGCTTTCCTCCTCTCTTCTTACTTCTCTTACCTCTTCCACTCATTCTCTCTCCTCTCCTCACACTTCCCTCCCCTCTCATCCTTAATCTTCTCCGACGATGAAGAAGATGATCTCTCTCCGATCCCTCCGGCTTCTTACTTCTTCGCCTTCGCCGTCTTCTTCGCCGCTTCGATTGCGTTTCTCGACCTTTGTTGTGGACCGAGATCGAGGAAGTGTAGGAATCCAAAGTGTAAAGGGTTGAAGAAGGCGATGGAGTTTGATTTGCAATTGCAGACGGAGGAATGTGTTAAATCTGGAGGAGGAGGTAGTAAGGAGATTGATAGGTTGCCTTGGAAAGGAGGTAGTGAGAGCAATCCTGATTACGAGTGTTTGAGAGCTGAGCTTAGAAGGATGGCTCCTCCTAATGGACGTGCTGTTTTGCTTTTCCGATCTAGATGTGGTTGCCCTGTTGCTAAGCTTCAAGGTTGGGGACCTAAGCGAGGTCGTCGTCATAAAAAGTTAGTCAAACCCTTTCTTCCTTCTCAATTTTGCCAATTTCGATTTCCATTTTCATTTGATTGTTAAGTTTTGCCTGAAATGAACTTGCTTTCGCCAGTTCTCTGGTCTGTTTGGGTAGCATTAGCTATGAATGAGTTGTTTGATCATATGTTTCGATGAGTATACCAGTGAATGATGTGATCTCCATTGCCACTCTCAAGAGATCATATGTTTCAATGGTTCTTTGCTTTTGATTGATAACAGTGTGCTTTCCTCTCTGTGATTCATTGGTTATGATGAATGAATTGTGAGTCTCTTGGTAAAAAGAGTAGTTTATAAAATAATATTCGTAGTTGTGCTGATTAGAACTGCTGCCAATTGGATCAGATTTGAATCATATAATTGAGATTTGAATAGGGAACATTTGGTGGTCTATATGAAGAAATGTCGAGTGTTCAGTGTTAGTAGATTTAAATTTAAGCAAAAAAAAGTACTGGCAAGTCAGATATGAATAAATGTGGGAATTTGGTCATGAATTATGATTCTTCTGCCTTAGCTTCTTCTGATTAGAAAATAAGGTTCCTTGTAAGATTAAGACTACATTGAAGGGATTGCCTTGTCTCATGTTGTTCGAAATGGTTGTTCCACGGCATAATAAAGTCTAAGAGTCAACAGATAGCAGCCTTTGTCTAGTTGATTGTGCTTATCAAATATCAATGGGAAACTCCATTTTTGCTGCAAATGTTAGTCCTTTGCTTTCCAATCTCTTTTTGTCGAGAATCTGAATTTCATATATATAACAGCTAATGATTCTTAACAAAACTATTCGACTTTGATATGCTGGGACTTGGACATGATTTTCAATGGTCATATCTGGCTCCCTTGTTTTAAACGTAGCACCACAACATCTTAAAATTGGAGATTTGCTCGATAAAAATACATGCTTTTATAAATCAGAATACATGGTTCTAAGTAGCCAATTGGCAACAACCTCGAGTAGATGATTGCCTTCTTTTTGTTGCTTTGTATGTAACTTGTAATATTATCTACACTTCTACTATGACTAGGGTCGTTGATTGGTTATACATCAGTAGATTTTGTGATTTTTTGTTTGTGGTGCGTGCTCTTGTCAGACTTGTTTATTTTGTTTATCCGACTACATCTCTCATTCATTCATATACTCAAATTAAAGTTTTTTGGGTTAACATATTGTTCATGAGTCATTTTATTTCTTCTCTTAGAATCCTGATTCAGTTTATGCCTTTATCTTCTGCAGATCGCAAGCAAACTTGGCTTTAAAGGGAGGGGTAGATCATCGCTGATCAGGTCGATAGGAACCCTTCAATCTATCATTATAGATTTATCACATTTAATGTTTGCATAGTTCATCTTGGAAACTAGAAATATCCGGACAGCTTCGTTTGCGGATTTCTTATTTCTTTTACCTTAGAAATGTCCCAATATTACAACTTGAATACTTAACTTTTATTGAACTCCATTACTTACCAAGCAAAAAAAGGCAGAAGCACTCGTTGCACTTCCTCCTACACATATTTTAGGGGATGAATTTATCTCTGTGTCGTGTTTGCTTTTGTTTCTTGCTTCTCATCTCCTGATTTCATTGCAAGTCTATGAAATCTCGATGAGGGTTAGCTTTTCCGTCCAGAAAGTTGATATCTTTGGCGTTGGAACTGCTCTAATGTGTATCTCCATTCTGTTCAGTTTACTTGGATTCTGGAATATAGATTCCGAAATTGTAAGCTTGAATAACTGGTATATGCAGTTCGAGGGATTTATCTTTGATTTCTTAACTGGATTTCAAGTTCACTGGCTCACGTGACAAGAGATTCTTCTTCTGATATCTCAAGAGTCAAGAGTATTTAGATGATCTGTATCTGAAGATAACCTAATTAGTTTGGTCTAAAACTTGGATTTTTTTCCTTCTAATTCGGTTTATGTCCCTTTGTGGCTCTTTAAAACTCTGTTTTGTTTCAAGTCCCATGGACATAGGATAAGCTTGTCTATTACTCAAATGAATAAACTTTATAACCTTTTTTGCATCAGATATCTAGAACAGCAGTTCCCTGTGATTATTTTTGGCAGGTCAAGAATTATCAGTAAATGAAATATTTCCTTGAGAGAAGCGGTTTTGGTTATAAAATCCTCAGTAAACAAAAAAAAAGGAAGAAAAAAGCAACATTTTCACTCTACTAGCTGAACAACACAGAACACCCGCTAATCCTTTTACAATGACAAATGCACAAATCTTTACTCTTCTACAATTCTGTTTGCCACGAGTCACCATCATCAACTCAGGCTCCCAAAGTGAGTTCTATTTTTCTCTCTCTCGGTTAGTTACTTAATGTAACCGTTGCTTCACCCGTCTTCCATTGACATCACAACCATCAGCAAATAACTCCTTCCGATTCCCCGATGATGTTAAAGAGTGCTCACTCAGTCTAGCCACATACTCCAATAGCTCACTTAGTAAGGATGGACAACTTTCCTTCAGATAATCAAACCCATCCGTTTCCATCACAGCTAAAGAATTTACAAAACATTACAGACTATATTTTAATACAAGGAGTCAAGGACGGTATGAGGTTTCAAAGATACTTAAGCAAAAAGAAATGATCTTTTATACCTTTCAAGTTCTCTGGCAAAGCTATGAATTTAAGGCAGGCGGCTTTCAGCTGGAAACAATGATGCTGCTCTGCAAGAGCCAAGGTGGTTGCAACCGTATGTATGCTGATTCCTTCACAGAGTTTTGACTCACATATTGTTCTAAGCCGCTCAAGCGCATAACGGTCTGCAGCAGCAAGCAAATGCTGAGCGACAAGAGTCGATGCCCATTTCAAGTCTGTTCCTATTAAGTCTTGCATATCAGGCAACTCGTCCCAGTAGATAAAATGGAGCAACATCTGCAACAACCAAAAGAGCAAAATCAAACAAAAGTAAAAGAGAATATGTATCAGCATACACTTCAACCTTCAATTTACAAGAGTTAGGATCTGAAACTCGCACATACACTAAAGAACAATCTTAACAAAACAAAACTCGAGCTACAAAGCATAAAAAGGTTCATACTTGGCATTTTAACATGATCACCTATAAAAAATTATTTACCACATACGAGAAAAGGAGACAATGCAGCTATTTGTAAGCAAACAGAGATTCATGCAACCAGGAAAAGAAGTAGAAAGATTAAACCTTATCCCGGGTGAGTAATATTAGAGAACAGAAGCAGCACCCCAGGAGAAGGTCTCGTAAATAGAATATCCTGTATCACACCATAATCACTCACCCGAGAAAAGGCAAGGAATCAAGAAAACTACCACTTCCTATAAGGACTTATAACACCTGATACTGAAACTAACAGCCTCAAAAAGTAAACCTAACAGATTTAAAACTCTACTACAACATTAAAGGGAGGACCTTGAAGATTGGTGCTTCTATGTCTTCTATGGTAATACATTTGGTATTTTCACTTCTCAACGGACCAAAAAGCTGTGCCCTGAATACTGGAGAACGAGCTGCAAGAACTAGTTTATGAGCAGGAAATGTCTCTCCGTCAACGTCGAAAGTAACATCAGCTCCTTTCTCACTTTCCAAAAGCTTCCCAAACTGCTGACCCAAGTCAGAAACCGGCACATGGATGTTGTAACTCCTTGGTCCTTCTGTGCGTGACTTCACCACTCCAACACAACACCGAACCAAGAGACCATTGTCCTTCAGATAGTCAGATGACTCCAAAAGAGACCTCTTGAAAAACCGTTTGTATCCCCTACATTAAAGCAATCATCAATAGATTTAAACATTCAAGAAACCCCAATCTAAACTCATGCAGATACTAAAGCCATAGCATTTCCTGAAATCACTTCAAAAAATAGAAACTTTATTCCAGAAAGGGATCACTTACCACATACTTCCTCGATATTTAAGAGTATACGGTCCGCTTTCGAGAGTTCTACCGAAATGGCTATGAACCTTGTGCCTTTCATTACCGCTCTGATCAACGAGGGTAAGCTCAAACAAAGCCCTAACATCAGCACCTTCGCTCGCTAAGGCAATGAAGAGAGACACGTAGACAGAGTTATCCTCAGGACTCTTTCCATCTGGGTAGAAATAGATAGCCCAAGAGTATCCACCGACCATGAACGTATCGGAGGCAACGTATTTGCCAATACCCATCCCTTTGACCAAAGAGTAGCCGCTGATCTTGAATTCGTGGGAGCCATTGATGGTTTCCGTGAGAGAGGTCGACTCGGAGAGAGACTGTGAGGTCGATTTCGAAGATCCAGGAACCTCCGTGGAAACCCTAATAGTGTCCATCAAAACAAAAAGAACGAGAGATCTCAAGAAACCACGAAACTAATTGTTTCTTCGATCTTCTCACACGGAATAAGTATCTTCCCGCGGCTAAAGACTTCGAATTTCAGAAAAAGGTTGGACCTTTTTTTCCCGAGATTGAGAGGCGAAATCAGAATCTCGAATCACAGGGACAACCACGGCGATTTGAGAAAAGTAAATGGGGGGGATTGAGCGGAATCAGAAGAGAGAAGGAGAATCGCCGGAACTGAGGAGATGAATCGTCGTGGATCGTGAAGACGACGACGACGACGACGTTGGCCACAAACGAGAGGAAAGAGAAAGAGAGAGAGAGAGAGAGATGCGATAGAGAGAGGAGGAGGAACCACTTGATTGATTGATCGGTTTAACTTTTTAACACAACAACTTGGTTGGTTGCGAATATAACGTCGAAATTTTTAATTTTTTAATTTTTAATTTTAGTTTAGGGAGAAAATTAAATTAGAACATCCTATTGTTGTGTTTGGAATTTTTGCATATATGGAAACAAAAAAAACTTATCTGAAATTTACTCAAATTATATTTTCGTGTTAAGATATGAAAAAACGATATTTAAATTACTTTGACAGTTGAACAACAAAATGTATATACTTTTTGACAAAAAAACAAAAAAGAAGAAGAAGATGAAATTAGATTACAAAATTGGGAACCACGTTTGTCAACAAAAACACTTTAATTTGAAAGCAAAACTGCTGTTAAACTTAAACGAGTGATTAGAAAATTTTAAATTTTTTTAGAACTACTTGTTTAGTCAGTTTAGATAATAATATAAATATTTATAATGAAAAAAAAATCTATAAATTTTCAACTACAATATGACTATGTAATAAGATAATTTAATATAAGTTTATACATCGTTATAATCAATCATAGAAGAATCAAGAAATTACAAAATGGGGTAAAAAAAGGAAGAAATTAAAATTGATTTGAAAGAGTAAACCCTAGTAAGTAGGTCTCATCGTGCTAAAAGGTCTTTACTCTTCAATACCGCGGCAAAGCATTGAGACGAGAACATCATCGGTGGCTCGAGTGACTAGTGAGTGACCCAATCTCAAACCACAGAGAATCAAAATACCCAAAGGTTGCACCTTTTAATCCGCAAATGTTTCGAAAGCTCTGTTCTTCTTCATTCTCTCGCTCCATCATCTTCCCCAACAAACCCATCTTCTTCATCTCCTCCCGCTCTTTTCCCAAACCTCTCCGTCATCACTCTTACTCCTCCTTGAAAATGACCGATACCCATATCCCCGATAACCCCAATTCGTCTTCTTCCCCGATTCAATCTCCCACCAAACCCGAATCGCTTCGTTCCCTCGAGTTTCAATTAGGTTCTTCATTCACCGTCGATCCAATCATCCCACCGCCGAATCAGATCATCATCGTCGTCAGTGGTCCGAGCGGGGTCGGCAAAGACGCAGTGATCAACAAGCTTCGTGAGGTTCGTCAAGGTCTACATTTCGTCGTTACAGCAACTAGCCGTCCGATGCGACCTGGTGAAGTCGATGGTAAAGACTATTACTTTGTCTCGAGAGATGAGTTTTTGTCGATGGTGGAGAACGAAGAGCTTCTTGAGTACGCACTTGTTTATGGAGAATACAAAGGGATCCCTAAGAAGCAGATTCAGGAATACATGGCTAAAGGGGAAGACATTGTTCTTAGAGTTGATATTCAAGGAGCTCAGACGTTGAGAAGGATACTTGGTAACTCCGCTGTGTTTGTCTTCCTTGTGGCGGAGAGTGAGCTTGCTATGGTGGAGAGGTTGATTGATAGGAAGACGGAGAGTCAAGAGGAGTTGCTTGTTAGAGTTGCTACGGCGAGAGAAGAGGTTAGGCATCTTAAGAGCTTTGATTACGTTGTGGTTAATGCTAAAGGGAGGCTTGATGATGCGGTTAATCGCGTGGAATCTATTATTGATGCTGAGAAATCTAAAGTTCATCAAAGGATTGTCAGGATTTGATTTGCAAGGTACTTTACTTGCCTTGCTCTGTAAAGCACTCAGTTTCATATAGTAATGCATTGACTTGCTTAGATTTAGTTGAGGAATAGACTTTGGAAAGTTTGATTTGTTGTAGCATGTTTTGATGGGACAATAGTGTGACGTTTTGTTGCTACTTGAGGAAGAATACATACACTTAGAGAAGCCGTTCTGACAAAGCGTTGAGAGATAGGACAGTAGGAGTGATTTAAGCTTTTGGCTGATTAAGTTGTTTACATAAATCTGCTTTTAGCGTCATCCCTTGAAGAAGCTCGCTAACCACCTGGCTAAGTTAGTTGATGTGGCATTCTCTAATATGTTTTGAATCCTAGAAATCACTGGAAGTAGGGAGTTTCTGGCAAAAGTTCTTACTTCTTAGGTTTAGGAACTGCGAGTTTATCAAATGCAAATGTTTTGGTATTGTAAACGTTATCATGATTGTTTCTTTGCAGATTGCTTGCTGTTTTTCTTCTCTGTGTTTTGTCATCATCTTCGAAGCATCGTTTAGAGTAGATCTTCTGTGCAGGTTGATGGTAAATCTCCCTGATTCGGCAAACAGATCAAAGATCTTGAGCGTAATTTTGGCGAAAGAAGAGATGGCACAAGATGTAGATTTGGTTTGAGTGACCAACTCTCTTTGGGAGAAGTAGTAGAGGATTAAATATCGCCATCATCATATATAATATATTGAACGGGTCTGCACAAGTACCAACCAAACACTTGTCTCATGTCTTTTTACTCTGTTTCCGAATCCATTCTGTAATATTATCAATCTAAGTTGTCAGAGTCTGCTGCTCAATAATGAACAGTTTATAGAGAATATGTTCAGGATCATCATCCTCATCTGAAGGAAACAACATATTTGTGTGACTACATAAAGTGTGACTACATAAAGCTCATAAAAGAAGAGAACCAAACACAAAATACTCTGTTAACGCTTCGTTCTTAATTCTTCCTTGTGAGAGAGAGTAATCAAAACTCGCTTTTTCTTCATTCAAAAATCAAAACCCTAAACCAACAAAAATAAACATCTCTCTGAACTCTCTCTCTCTCTCTTTATCTATATTTTCGTAAGAGCACGTACAATGATGGTGATGTAGTTCGTTTGCTTCTCCAGCGGCTATCTTTCATCTATATACATAGACTCTGTGAATTCCGATGGATGATGATGAATCGATGATCAGAATTCTTATTCTCCATCCTCTAATCCAAGTAGACATCATTCAAGTACAAAAAAGCCGATGATGATCGATCTCTCATCTCCGTAACATTCCATCATCCGCATATCATCGGTTCCTAATCTTGGTGTTGGAGAAAAGGGTGGTTGAGAAGCTGAGAAGCTGTCCACCTCTCGCTAGCTTTTTTACGTAAACAGCAGTCGATGAAACTCTTCAACTCGTCAGAGCATTCTTCGGGGGCTTTCGGTGGTTCTGCAAAGCACACGGCGCATATTATGGCGGCCTGGTCTGGTTTCTGTCCTTGAGGAAGCAGCGGGAAGTAACCCACAAAGATCTCGAGCATCGTAAGCCCAAAACTCCATATATCTCCTGCATAAACGTTCAATCTGTCTTCTTCTGTAACACCTTCAGCTTCACTGTCGAGTCTTTCGGGACTCATATACGCGTACGTGCCCACGAACGAGTTGCACTTGTTTAAAGACTTGGCCACGATCTTGCTTACTCCAAAGTCTGCGATTTTGACTTCTTCTTTCGAGCTACGTAGTAGATTCGCTGGCTTGATATCTCTATGAACGATCTTGAGCTCGTGCAAGTAATTTAAACCTTGTAAAATCTGACGAGCCATCAAAGCTAGTTGATCCTCTGTAACGACTTTGCCACGTAGAGACTCTAGCGTGCCGAGATCCATGTAGTCCATCAGAATAGATACTTCTCCGGAAGGATTCTGGAAGATGTCGTGACACTTTACGATGCTAGAAGAGTTGACGAGACGTAGGATCTCTATCTCGCGGAGGAGTTGCTGGCGGGAGGTTGAATCCATGTCTTCTTTGATTTTCTTCAAGGCGTAGATCTCTGAGGTTGTCTTGTTCTTAACTTTGAAGACGGTTCCGCCGTTTCCGCTACCGAGAACATTGATCCTATCCAAATCAGTAGTGGAGATGTTGTTGCTTGCACAGGAAGTAACCATTGAAGCGGCAGCGATGGGGAAAAAGCTGGGGCAAGTAGATGGAGTAGTGGTGGAAGGTTGTAATTTGAGATTTAGGAATCGAGGATTTCTAACAAGGACCATCGTGTTGTTGCTCGAAGGATGGATCTTGAAGAGGTTTGGTTTTTTTTTTTTCTTTTACTGAGAGAGTTAGTTTGGTTTCTGAATAATGACCGTCTCTGTTACTAAATTGATTGATATATACACAAATCCTATTCCTACTTCCATCTCGAGATGGGATAAATTGTTTCTTATTCGTATTCGTATTTCCATCTCGAGATAGGACAAATTGATACATACACAAATCCTATTCTGTCTATGAAATTTATATATATAACAAATTGTGATTTAGTAAACATATCTATGATATACTGTATCATGTTTTCTTAGCATTTATCACATAACTTATTTATTTAATTTTTCTATAATTATCAAACCACGTGAAAAAAAAATATTTTTATTATAAATATAAAGAGATTATTAGTGACAAATATTCCCTAACTAACATAAGAACGTTAAGTCTTGAAATTAACTAATTAATTCCCCCATGCATCAAGCTCTAGAAGAAAGCCTCCATTTTCATGGAAGTGTGCATGAAACCAAAATTCTCATCCAAGTTATAAGAAAATATGAAAAACAGAGATAATTTGATAAATTAATAGGGTGATGAATGATGATGACCCAAATATAAGGCTTTGAGTTTGAGACAGGGAGGGTTATGCTAGAATCCGGACTTCCAAGTCACCACCATAAACAATAACCAAGCGCCTCATATGGACTATACAACTACGATGATTTCATACATATATTATTGTAGTGCCGTACTCCAACTCTTAATTTCCAATAACTCATGACTTATGTGAACAGAGAATATTGACTTGCATATCCACTTATTAATTCAAACTTTGACGTATGTTATCTTGCAAACCAAATTTCGTATTAATAATAGCTTTTTGTTTTGCTTATTTAGGACCGTTAATTATAGGTTTGTTTGTATGTGACACAACACACAACTCACAAGGCAACATAAAAGGGTTTAGGGGCGGCTTTTAAAACACAAGTCAAGCAACATATATACCTTATGAAGTCAATGATACATTATCATTTCTTCAATATATAAGCCTAAAAGATTTCGAAGAAGATGTAAGAAAGATACAAGAAGATCGCTTTGTTTATATAAATAAATGATTGGAAGAATTAAGCTTTAGAAAGACTTAATGATTATTTTGTGACAGAAAATAAACAGCGATTTGAAGTTACACTTTCTTGCACACTTCCTTTTCAATTTTCGCCTCATTGGTGACTTCTTCTTCACTCTTTTTGCCTTTGCCTTGTCTCTTTACTAACACACAAATAGATGCAATATATATAATCTTGCCGTTTCTCATATGTATCCATCATCAACAAAATCTTAATTAAAAGTTAAAAATAACGAAAAGGAAAATATCTCGCAAGGTTTAATATGGATTCCAAGAATTTTGGAGAGGATGATCGGAGCATCCATCTGCAGGTTTTATCTTCTTGAAACTACATACATATACAAGTTTTGTTCTCAACACCTTTTATTTTTCACTTTAGGTTTTAGGTTTTTTTACTATATATTCGATTAATCTTCAACACATTTGTAAAACACTGTTGATCACGTCTATATGATCGTTGTAAATATGATACAACATACCTCGTTTTGCTCTAACGGTAACATATTTGCATGGTGTTTCCATATTAACCAATTTCAAATGCTGATATTTAAGCTAACCCTCATTCAATAAACTTCATATAAGCAAAACAAAAAAAATTCGAAAGTTTGCTGCTGCAAACATTATTAGTACAATGTATTTATTTTCTTTGTACATTGTATAAATCTTCATTTTATGTTATAGAGTAGCCAAAAGTGTGGTTGACCTCGTAATAAAAAAAAAACATTACTATCATGGGATTGGTAGGGTAAGAAATTAATAATTTAATAATTAATGTTCAATTCAAATAAGGTATTGGAGCTCCAAAAATTAGAAGAAGCTAGAGGCTCAAGCGACACCGTTTTGGATTATAGAAACAGCGTTGAGAAAGGAGACAGCGGCGAAACCGCAGACGCAGCGTCTGTGTCCTCCGCGATCGCGTTTCACAGATCAACGACACCCGCGCCGGAGCAAAAACTCACTCTCTTCGCTCTCCGCCTTGCGATCCTCGAGAAAATCGCCACTAACCTCGGAACCCTAGGTTTCATCTGGGCCACGGTGGTTCTTCTCGGCGGATTCGCGATCACACTCGAAAAATCCGACTTTTGGTTCATCACCATCATTCTCCTCATCGAAGGCACTCGAATCTTCAGCAGAAGCCACGAACTCGAGTGGCAGCACCAAGCAACTTGGACTGTATCCGGCGTCGGAATCAGTAGCTTCCGCGTCCTCCGATCTAGCTCAATCTCACTTCTCATAAATCTAAAACGAATCAGGTTTGTTTTTTTTTTTTTTTGCTTAATCGAATTCGATTTAGGGTTTAGATTTGAGTAAGTAATGATTGTGTTTCTCTGCAGCGATGGGGTCTTTAAGAATGGACTGAGAGAAGCAACGACGAGAATCGGACGACAAGAGACTTTTGATCGTGGAACCACTCTGACATGGAAGAACTCAGAAGTTCCTCTTCTTCCTTATGCGAGATGGCTTTACATCTCCAGCTATGTGAGCCGTCTTCTCTATTGGCTCCAGCTCTTGTCAGCGATTTCTTGTGTGGCTCTGTCTTCTTACAAGCTCGTAAGGCACAACTACGGAGATGTTCAAGACGGAGACTTGGATAAAAGGAACAGGCAAGCTGCTTTGAGCATCTTTTACTCGCTTGCGCTTGCTGAAGCTTTGTTGTTTCTTGCTGAGAAAGCTTATTGGGAATGGGAGGTTAGTGTGTGTAACTTGCTTGAGAATGTGACTAGAGAGTGTGGGTTTGGGGTTACTGGAATGGTTTCGATCAAGAGATTCTTTTATGATGCATACTCGAAGTCTGTTAATGGGAGTATCTTTGATGGTGTGAAGATGGATATGGTGAGCTTTGCTATGGAGCTTGTGGGATCTAACTGTTCTGATGAACAGCTCATTGGAGCGAGGATTCTTAGGCAGTTTGTGGTTAATGAGCGGTTCGCAGAGGATACGCTTGAGAAGATCGGAATCAACTTACCCGTCATTGAAAGGTTGGTTCTTTACAAAAGTTAAATTGCAATTGCAGGTTGGAAACTGAAATAACGTTTTGGGTGACACAACTAATCATATTCATACATTTTCATCTAAATATTGAATTTTTGAGCTTTTATCCTCCAGGTTGGTGGAGATGCTGAACTGGAAAGATATGCAAGAAGAAGAGATTAGGAGATCATCAGCAGAGATACTCTCAAAACTCGCTGGCAAAAAACAGAACTCTCTCAGAGTTGCCGGAATCTCTGGTGCGATGGAATCGATTTCATCACTGTTACAGAACACCAGATCTTTAGGTGAAGCTCCTGATGAGATTGGAGAGAAGAAAATATTCCACGACCATCATCTACAATACGATTTCTGGAGGTTCAACAATTTGGGCCTTTTGATTCTAAAGAAATTATCCAGAGATCATGACAACTGTGGAAAAATAGGTAACACAAGAGGGCTTCTCCCTAAGATCATTGACTTCACGCACACAGACAAAACACTCTTGAAAGAAGAGAATGCAGATATGGTTCTGTCACGAGTCCAGACAGTGAAACGGTCCCTGCAGCTAGTAAAAATGTTAGTAAGCACAAGTGGCAACACCGGGAAATGTCTAAGGAGAGAGATCTCAGAAATTGTCTTCACAATCAGCAACTTGAGAGACGTACTGCGCCATGGAGTGAGATACCCAAAACTACAGAAGTTAGGGATTGAGATTCTGAGCTTCCTCGCGCTTGAGGCTGATGCGCGGGAAAGAATTGGTGTTACTGGAGGTGTCTTGAAAGAGTTGTTTAACATCTTCTTGAAAAGAAAAACACAGGTGGATGAGAATGAGAGCCGAGTCAGAATCGCTGCAGGTGAAGCTATAGCGATGCTTGCTTTGGAGAGCAGAAGCAACTGCGTCCACATTCTAAAGCTCGGAGTCTTGGGAAGACTCGTGGAGGCACTTGAAGTTCCTTTGGTCCGTGTCAATGCAGCTAGAGTCTTGAGAAACTTGTGCATATATTCTGGACATGAATGCTTTCCCGACCTGATATTCATTAAAACAGCAGCGCCTAGGGTGAGTATGCATGTCTGTCGGAACAAAAACTGTGCCAACCTCGTTATGTTTAAAACTATATAAAACTTGTTATGTTTACTTGCAGGTGTTGAAGTCAATAACATCAGGAGACAACAAATTACTGGAAGTGATGCTAGGATTAGCAGCACAAGTGTTCAAATTAATGAGTTCAGAAGAAGCAAGCATTGTTCTGACGGATTCAGGGATCACAAAGCTAGAACTTGCGAACTCACTGGTTTCGATATTGAAAAAGCATGACAAGCCAGCGATCAAAGTTCCAAGAATCAGGAGGTTTGTGGTCGAGCTTGCGATATGGATGATGGAAGATGATGTGGAGACTGTTGTGATGTTCAGAGATTTGAGTATGGAGAGAGAGCTCGAGAAAGTTCTGGAAACTACGGCTGAGCTCGAGAACTTCGATGTTTTCTCTGGTGCAGTTGGAGTGAGTCGCCAGAGCAGAACGGTTCACTGGCTAGCTGAATTGGCTTTAAAAATGCTCGAGGATGAACAATCATAATTATAATTTTCCAAGCTCTCTGTATTAGCAGGTTTTAACTATTCTTTTGTAAGAACAAGAAAAAAAATGTGCTGATTATGAAATATATTTAATTATTTTGACAACCTTCGGCTTGGTTTTGTGTATTATTAATCAAATTTCATCAAAGCAGCTAGCTTTTTTGTCTTATTAACTCCAGGGAAACTAACCTCTTGTAAAGAAGATGGAGATGAATATATTAGTGAGTTGAGATCTGAACTCATTAAAACTCCCCGTGTCTTTTTTGATTTAAAAGCTAGATCATATTAGAAAAGAGAAGCAAACGTTTACTTGTTAGGATAATGTTTGTTAGGATCAAACTCTTCAATGATGCTGATCAGACAAAGAGTGACACTGACTATTCTCCTGATAGTCCAAACACAACAACGATCTCTGTGGAATCTGCTGAGGTGATCAATTAGCCCGCCACCACAAGCAGGAAGAGAGGTTATAAGTAACATTATCCTTTAAAAACGTTTACTTGTTAGGATCATAATCTTCTCTGTTTCAGCTTTGTTAGGATTAATTAAACTCTGTTTGAGTCTTGATATTCTCACTCTTTGTACTCAAACAGAGTAGCATTGCTCTTATTACCACTTTCTTCTATTTGTTCTTTATTTTTTCTTAGAATTGAAAAAGAGATTTGGTAGCTTTGGCGTTATTAATGTTGCTTGCATGTCAAAACAACACAGTCTAGCCAGCAACATATTCGAGATCAATCATAAAGTATAAGCTGAGATTATGGTTATTGAGGAGCTTCTTTAACTGTTTAGCATTACTAGCTAATGTTAATTTCACTATTAGTGAAAAGAAAATTAAAATAAAGCGAGTGTGACTAGGCAGAGAGACTTGAGAGAGAGATGGTGTTGGTTTGTTTTACTTTTTACTTTATTACCATTTGATTTCCAAAACAACCCCACATTTTGTACTATACTACAGTCAATGATAGCAGAGCAGTAAATAAAAAGATGAGTCAACACCAAAATCTGTCTCATTGAGTAAAAGCTTTATCTAGTTCTGCACTCAAAATCCCTGTTCTGTTTTGTCGTTTTGTTGATATTCTCATTGGAAAAATTATATGTTCAGTCCGAAGAAACAAACCAATGATAATGATTCAACTTAGTAAGTTAACCAATAATTGAGTTTGTTTTTCATTCTGATTAGTGAGGATGTCGTTAGCTTAGGCTCCATTAACATTTTTTTGTATTAATGATTTTGTTTATCTAAACACTTGCAGGCAAAACAATGTAATGAAGACTCTCATAACATAAGTTAACTAGTGTAAGTTCTATTATATGAGGACCTTAATTTCATTATAGTGTAAGTTCTATCTATACTCAATTGTTACCCAAATTAAGATCCTCATAATAGAACTTACACTATAGTGAAATTAACTCTGTTCTATTAGCGAAGTTACACAATTTCATAGGCACAAATTACAAATATCTGTTATATCTTTACTTAAGTTAAGAATCACATAATAGACTTGGTAGGTACTAGGTAGTGTAAACTTTGGTAGGAATCAGCTTAGTGGGGGATTCGAGGTCAATAATAAGTATGTAGAGACTAGAGAGGCTCATATCACCTAAGTCGTATGGTTTTTTTGGTAGGGACCTAAGTCGTATGGTAAAGGTTGGAAATCAAAGGATTGAAGAAGAATAGGTTTTGACTAGTGTTGTGGTGGTGGCTGGCCACACAGGTGGTGAACGAGTGCACGTGTAGCGAGATCATGGAGCAGGATTCGAATTTTGGTTTCATGCACACTTCCATGAAAATGGAGGCTTTCTTCTAGCGCTTGATGCATGGGGGACTTAATTAGTGAATTTCAAGACTTAACGTTCTTATGTTAGTTAGGGAATATTTGTCACTAATAATCTCTTTATATTTATAATAAAAATACAACGTGGTTTGATATTTCTGGAAAAAAATAAATAAATAAGTTATGTGATAAATTTTAAGAAAACAGAATAGGAGGAGTATATGATAGATATGTTTACTAAATCACAATTTTTGAGATATATAAAAATCAGAGACAGAATAGGATTTGTGTATGTATCAATTTGTCCTATCTCGAGATGGAAATACGAATACGAATAAGAAACAATTTATCCCATCTCGAGATGGAAGTAGGAATAGGATTTGTGTATATATCAATCAATTTAGTAACAGAGACGGTCATTATTCAGAAACCAAACTAATTCTTCCAGTAAAAGAAAAAAAAAACCAAACCTCTTCAAGATCCATCCTTCGAGCAACAACACGATGGTTCTTGTTAGAAATCCTCGATTCCTAAATCTCAAGTTACAACCTTCCACCACTACTCCATCTACTTGCCCCAGCTTTTTCCCCATCGCTGCCGCTTCAATGGTTACTTCCTGTGCAAGCAACAACATCTCAACTACTGATCTGGATAGGATCAATGTTCTCGGTAGCGGAAACGGCGGAACCGTCTTCAAAGTTAAGAACAAGACAACCTCAGAGATCTACGCCTTGAAGAAAATCAAAGAAGACATGGATTCAACCTCCCGCCAGCAACTCCTCCGCGAGATAGAGATCCTACGTCTCGTCAACTCTTCTAGCATCGTAAAGTGTCACGACATCTTCCAGAATCCTTCCGGAGAAGTATCTATTCTGATGGATTACATGGATCTCGGCACGCTAGAGTCTCTACGTGGCAAAGTCGTTACAGAGGATCAACTAGCTTTGATGGCTCGTCAGATTTTACAAGGTTTAAATTACTTGCACGAGCTCAAGATTGTTCATAGAGATATCAAGCCAGCGAATCTACTACGTAGCTCGAAAGAAGAAGTCAAAATCGCAGACTTTGGAGTAAGCAAGATCGTGGCCAAGTCTTTAAACAAGTGCAACTCGTTCGTGGGCACGTACGCGTATATGAGTCCCGAAAGACTCGACAGTGAAGCTGAAGGTGTTACAGAAGAAGACAGATTGAACGTTTATGCAGGAGATATATGGAGTTTTGGGCTTACGATGCTCGAGATCTTTGTGGGTTACTTCCCGCTGCTTCCTCAAGGACAGAAACCAGACCAGGCCGCCATAATATGCGCCGTGTGCTTTGCAGAACCACCGAAAGCCCCCGAAGAATGCTCTGACGAGTTGAAGAGTTTCATCGACTGCTGTTTACGTAAAAAAGCTAGCGAGAGGTGGACAGCTTCTCAGCTTCTCAACCACCCTTTTCTCCAACACCAAGATTAGGGTTAGGGTCAGTGGCGGATCTACGTTACATTAATTTTTAAATATTAGCAGTGTGTGTAAAGGAGTGAGCAAAATTTGTAGAAGAGCATGTTCATTGGTGAGAGATCAACTGAGTTTCTCATCATAAATATTGATTTTTTTTAATGCATAAAATTTTGATTTAATATAATATTTTATTGTAACTTAATATTTTTTATATAAGTTTTTTAAAATATTTATTTTGTTAACTTATTTTGCATTTTATCATAAATTATATAAAAATTATTAATATTTTTAAACATATTAAATTATTTATTAAATATATTTAATTTTATTAATTAGTTATATTTTATACCATTTATCATATTATCAATAATAAAATTATAAGTACTAATATAGTTAGTGAAAGCTTCACAATACTAATTTTTTTTTCAACTCTCATAATTTGTTTAATCATATTAATATTTTTATTGTATTAATTAATATTAATTTTAAATAATATAAAATTATGCATAATGGAACTTTTTGGAAAGCTAATTTTATTTTATGATTTATAAAAAATATAAAACTAAAAAATAACAACAAATAAACTATTTATTTAAGCTTTTAAGTTTTTGTAGATTTAGTTTATTAGAATAAAATATAGTAACTAAAATAATGACATGTGTCACCATATGAGAGGATATTATGAGTTTCTCAAAGTTTCTCATATGAAAAATCTTGAAAACCGATTAATATTATTTATTTTAATTATGAAAAATTCTATGAGAAATTACAAATGCTCATGGTCTAAAGTTCTTGTTAAACGGATGTAAACAAGTGTCAATGAGTTAATGAAATTTTAATGGATTTTAAACAAACGAGTTTTAACTGGACAATTAGTTAAACAGGCAGGGTCTAAATGGGTCTGGACCACCCATTTTAACATCACTACATTTGAACATTATAATCCTTACCCAGTTGGTAAATTGTTCCCACGTAAAGAATTTGGTAAGGAGTTCGATGACCTGTTTGGTCAGTTAGCATTTATCGTCGTCGCATTTTTAATTTTTTTTATTCTTAATCAATTTATTTTTAGAATAAAAGTACATGCTTTTAGTTCTATTTTCACTTTAAATTTTTAAAAATTTAATTGTTATTTATTTTATTGCAAAATATACATATATTTTAATTTTAAAATATCAGTAATAAAACTAGTAAATTAATAACATTAAACAATATTATCTCTTTTTATAGTTAAATTATCATTTTAGAGTTTAAATTTGTGTGATATGATAAGATAAGTAATATTAAATATATTACAATATTTTTTTATTTTATAATGAATTTTACGTTTGTATATAATGAATTATAAGTTTGTATATAAATATATTAAGTTTCTAATTGATAAATTAATATATGTAATTAAGCATTATCATGAACCAACATAAACAATACTTTCAAAATGTTTGGCTTATTTTTTTGATTTCAAACCTTACAATATATTTAAAAATACAACATATATTTTAACATGAACAAAAATACATATTTATCAAAAATATTATTAATTATATATTATGAGAGTGTCCAAAGAGTGCACTCCTACGCATTAACACTCTTAGAAAAAATTTAGGATCGAAAATTAGAAGTGGAGAACTGTTCTAAAAAAAAATTGGATCGGATGCTTTAAGTCAAATTAAATCAGAACAAATTGACTCATTGTATCTTAATTTTAAGAGAACAAATAGAGTTAGCTCAATACCTCGGTTTGATTATTTAACCGGGTTATTGGAATTTAAAATTAAAATGGTGTATTTTAAATTAGCGAAGAAATCGCACATTCACTCTCTTTCGCTCGCTCACTCCTTAATGTAGAAACCAAAAACCCTAATTTCTGAACGAAGAAGACGATGAGCGAGTGGAACTATGTCGTTACGGCTCAAAAGCCAACCTCTATCACCCACTCTTGCATAGGAAACTTCACAGCTCCGGAGGAACTTAATCTCATTGTTGCGTAAGTAACCCCTTTATAGTTTTCATCATTCGCTGATTTTGTTTTCATCTCTCTGCGATTCTGTTTTCATCTCTCTGAATTCCCTAGCTCATCACGCTGTCAATTGATTTCTGTTTCCTTTTCTCAAGAAGTTCTCTAGAATCCAGATCCATCGGCTTACTCCAGAGAGCCTTTTGCAGACTCTACTTGATGTTCCTCTATATGAGAGAGTGGCTGCTATGAAGTTGTTTCGTCCTCCTGTCAGTATTATCCTACTTTTTCTCTCAGTCCTCCTAGCTTCAGATTACTCTGAGCAAGCCACAACTATAATTTGATGGTATACTTCATCTTGGTAGTATACTATATTTATAACCACACGAATTTCCTCGTCGCATTTTTATTTATATTCTATTTCTTTTTAAAACAAAACCATATTCTTTTAGTTCTATTTTCACTTTAAATTTTTTAAAATTTAATTGTTATTTATTTTATTGCAAAATATACATATATTTTAATTTTAAAATGTTAGTAATAAAACTAGTAAATTAATAACATTAAACAGTATTATCTCTTTTTATAGTAAAGTTATCATTTTTAGAGTTTAAATTTATGTGATATGATAAGATAAATAATTTTAAATATATTACAATATTTATATTTAATAATGAACTTTACGTTTGTATATAATGAATAAATTAATAAATTAATATATTATTAATATAATGAATAAATTAATATAATGAATAAATTAATAATTTTAGAGTTTGAACTTTAAGTTTGTATATAAATATATTAAGTTTCTAATTGATAAATTAATATATGTAATTAAGCATTATCATGAACCAACATAAACAATACTTTCAAAATGTTTGGCTTATTTTTTCGATTTCAAACCTTACAATATATTTAAAAATACAACATATATTTTAACATGAACAAAAATACATATATTTATCAAAAATATTATTAATTATATATTATGAGAGTGTCCAAAGAGTGCACTCCTACGCATTAACACTCTTAGGAAAAATTTAGGATAAAAAATTAGAAAGTGGATTACTGTTCTAAAAAAAAAAATTGGATTGGATATTTTAAGTCAAATTAAATCAGAACAAATTGATTCACTGTATCTTAATTTTAAGAGAACAAATAGAGTTAGCTCAAGAACTCGGTTTGGCTATTTAACCGGGAAATTGGAAGTTAAAATTAAAACCGAAATTAGACCCGGATCCAGTGTGTACCGGGTTAAATTAAGATTTCCGGGTCATAGCAGAGAGCTACCAGACGCAAACGATGAAAGCGATCCAGTTGCTGTGGGAAGCGATAATGGAGGCGACGAAGAGAGGAAGACGGAAAGAAGATGACGACGGCGACGGAGAAGAAAAAACCAGCAGAAAAGCTTCACCAGAATCCCTCGTTCTTCCTCCGGAGATCATCACAGAAATTCTTCTCCGATTACCGGCCAAATCGGTCGGGCGATTCAGGTGCGTGTCAAAGCTCTTTTGCTCTTTATCGTCGAATCCTAGGTTCGCGAAGAGTCATCTCGATCTAATCCTCCGAAACGAATCCGTACGATCTCTCCACCGCAAGCTTATCGTATCTTCACATAATCTCTACTCGTTAGATTTCGATTCGATTGGATGTGAAGGAACTAGGGATTTAGCTGCTACGGAACTCAATTATCCGCTTAAGGACGATGCGAGCCTTTTCTCTGAGATGATTAGGAGTTACGTTAGGGATCATATGTGTGATGATCGTCGTGTGATGCTTACGCTGAATGTGAAACCTTATAGAAGAAACTGGGTTGAGATCGTTGGATCTTCCTATGGTTTAGTGTGTATCTCTCCTGGTGAAGGTGTTGTTTTCTTGTATAATCCAACCACTGGTGATTCCAAGAGATTACCTGAAACTATACGATACGGAATAGATAATTTCCAAAGTTATGGATTTGGTTTCGATGATCTCACTGAAGATTACAAAGTGGTGAAGCTTGTTGCTAGTAGTGACGAGGTTCTCGATGCTAGTGTGTATTCTTTGAAAGCAGACTCATGGAGAAGGATCTGCAGTTTGAATTATGAGCACAACGATGGTTTCTACACGTCAGGTGTGCATTTCAGCGGTGCGATTCACTGGGTGTTCACAGAGAGTAGCGGTAACCAAAGAGTGGTCGTAGCATTTGATCTTCGAACAGAGGAGTTTAGAGAGATGACATTGCCTGATGAAGCTGAGGATTGTCAACATAGGTTTAGAAACTTCGTGGTCGGTAGTCTCAACGGATGTTTGTGTGTTGTCAATAGTTGCTACGAGGAGCACGATGACTTATGGGTGATGCATGAGTACGGTGAAGCTAAATCATGGAGCAGAATCCGGATCAGCTGGTTGTTTAGGTCGATGAAACCTCTGTGTTCGACTAAGAACGATGAAGAGGTTCTTCTGGAGCTTGATGGAGGCATGGTGTTGTACAACTTTGAGACTGATGCATCGAGTGTTCTTGGAATTCGAGGTGTTAAGCTCAGCGACGGGTTCGAGGCTAATACATACCTAGAGAGCCTCATATCACCAAACTCTTATGGGATATAATAACCGATAACATTCATATGAGCATTGTTTTAGTTCAGAAACACAAATATAAGTATTCTCATTGTAATATGTATCATCCATAGACTAAAACTAATAATACTGCGGAGTGGCAAATTGAGTGTACATAGTTACATACACATAGTTGTATCTAAATTCTAAATCAGTGGAGAGTATTCAGTACTTTTGTTATTAAGAAGATTAAAGGTTAAAAAACGTAACTCTCCGGTCTGACTATTAAACCGGGAAATTGGGACTAAAGTGTTTTTTGAGAAAACCGAATATGACCCGGGTCCAATCGTTTTTTAAGAAAATTTGCCTAAATGTTTTGTAGTTTTTAAATGGTTGTTAGTTTTTGGCCATGAATAGGGTAATTAGTTTTAGATGGTTTTTGGTTTTTAGATTTTAGATTTTAGATTTTCAATTTTGGTTTTTGATTTCTTGGTTTTTCGTATTTACTGTTGAAATTAAAATTAATAAATAAAAAATAAAAAATAAAAAATAAAAAAAACTCAAAAATAAAAAATGTTCTCGTTGAAAATAATTATTTTTTACAAAAACCACAAATTATGGTTTTTAGTTTCTCTTTTAAATTTAAAGAAACCACCCAAAAACTAGTTTCTCTAAATTTAAGTGAATCTATTTTTGAAAATCTTGAATGGTAAAAAATACACTTTCAAAGAACCAAAATCCAAAAACTACTTAAAATCTAGTAAACATTCAAGACCGTTGGCTTTTAGTTTTTGCAAAAATTTGAATGGTAAATTAATTAGTTTTTGGTTTTTATATATAATTATTCTTTAAAAAAAGGTTTTATTGAATATATTATAGTTTTTATATTAGGAAAAAAAAAAAAAAAAAAAAAAGTAAAAGTTACTAAATATTTTTCTAAAGATCCACAAAATGTGGGTTTTTGGATTCCTAGAATTGGTAAAATTCATCAGCTAAGTGGATTTTGCATAATTAAGCCAAATTCTCATATAAAATCTGATATGCCATTCAAAAACCTTAGGGTTTCATGTCACGCACAAGTAAAAAGAGTAACAGACGAGCAACGTTTCATAAAAGCGACAATGGAGGCGGCGAAAAGAGTAGATGACGTCGGCGGGGAAGAAGCTTCACGTGAATCTCTCGATCTTCCTCTTAATATAATCACGGAAATCATTCTCCGATTACCGGCGAAATCGATCGGGCGATTCAGGTGCGTGTCGAAGCAGTTTTACTCTTTATCGTCGGATCCGGGGTTCGTGAAGAGTCACCTAGAACGAACGAACGAACGAACCACCGGAAAATCATCGTGTCTTCGTATAATCTATTCTCGTTGGATGTTGATTACCTAAATCTCCCATAGAAGAATACGTATTACGTGACGCTCCAGACGGAGTTCATGGTCGTGTACAACCGCAAGACTGATGCATCGAGGAGAATCAAAATTCGCGGGTTCAAGGAAGGTGTTGGATTCGAGGCCGATACATACGTAGAGAGCCTCGTATCACCTAGCTCTTATGGCAAAGAGAGCCGAGCAAGTCTGCTTTCTCCAAAAGACAACAAAACATTCCCATCAGTGCGTTGTTGTTAAGTTCAAAAAACCAATGACTACTGCGTGATGAGATAACAAATTAAATTGTCTTAAATCTAGTTTAATCTAAAGCCTTTGCTAGGTTTATTATATAATTAACGAATGGTTGGTCAATGAAAGTTGAAGTTTCTTTCTCCTTAATTCGCTTCTGCCTCTCCTAACTTTTCGTTACTTCCTTTTTGTTTGTTAAAGATTATATATCCATCTTAGATCGTTTAGTTCTCTGTTTATATATGTAATGTTGTTCTTGAAAGTCATGCTGCAAAAAGTTCAATACGATAGATAGTGAGAACTCGATAATGATTTACCTAGTGACTTTTAATTACATTGTCCCTAAGGTGACAATGTTTTCAGCAAGGTGGCTTTTTAATCTACAGATGACTTGGGTCGCAAGAAAATGATATATATAGATATCTTCTTGTTGAAAACAATGATAAAGCAAAAGCCCTAGCTAGTGTAAAGAAAATCTTTTCAGGTGACTATGTTTTCCAGCAAGCGTACGTGCCTGATTTGCTTGATCAAAATCTGGTTTGACGCTGGTTCAAGTTTGATTCAGACCAGGGATTACGTACAGATTAATTCACGCTAAAGACAACGAAGGAATGGCACAAACACAGAAAAAAAGCATTGGCAAGTTCGTGGAATTGATGATTTTGATGAGCTTAGTGCGCATAGCGAGAGGATTCAACAACCTACCAAAATATATAAGTAGAAAGCATTACTAAATACTAACAACTTGATGAAGTTGATGCTATGGACGGAAAAAAAAAGGTAAGAATTTACAGCAACGATAAGAAAAAAGGAAGCGTAAAACAAACACGGCATTCTAATTTGGTCTAATAATTACATTAGTGCATAGAGGATGGTGAATAGATCATAGATGTAAGAATGACAAACTTTTCTCACACCAAAAAAAAAAAAGAATGACAAACTTTTGACTTATATTGAAAAGTTGATAAAGACATGCAAGCTGATCTATATTGAAGCAAGAACGCGCATCGTAATGGGTATAAATAATGCTACAACACAGAGGAAAAATCACATCATATCATTCTTACAAACACATTTACAAAACACCACTAGTTCTTACCAAAACACATTTTAGTTCTTAATTAATTACAAATTTACAACAATATTGTTTTGCAAGATGACGATGAATAATTTGCAGAATTTTGCTCACGCAAACGCAAACGAAGGTAAATGTCCAATAAATTTTAATTACACAGAGTTATACAACTTTATAGTTACTATTCTCTTCTTCTCGTCTATCAACAATTATATTGTTTTTCTTTTTTTTTTTTTCAAGATATCGTGCAACTTCCTCAAACTTCTAGAAACGGTTGGCTTGATACGATGGATATTCATCAGCTACTGCTCCGGTACGGTGAGTTTCCTACTACAGTGACCGAAGGGCTCTACATTCTGAACTTGACTCAGATCATGACAAACACTGATGGACAGTGCCCCCTGCTTAGGTTCATATAGGTTTAAGACGAATACAAATATATGGCAATTTGTTATTAAAAAATGTTAAAACAATATAATACAATGGTTATTCATACAATACGTAGATGATATGTATTTTTAATTATTTATTTATTTATACTATTTTGTGACTATGATCAAATCATCTATATATATAGATTGTTTGATTGTTTAATACATTATAGTTTACATAAAATTTTATATAAATATAAATTATAGGTGTGATTATTTATATATAGCAACAAATTAGTTATTTTTTGGTTCTTTAAAATGTTAAGCAAATATTAACAAAAAATAAGAAAAAACATATGTAAAATATGAATAAAACATAAGTAAAATATTTTTACGTATGTGTTTTCACTACAAAAAAAAGCTTTTAAAGTCGGTTTTAATTTAACTTAACTACAGTTTATAACTGACTTAAAAAATTTGCGTCCCAGAATTGAATCAACACAGTTTTGAGATCTCGATTTATTGACCTAATTTTTATCATATTTACACGAAGCTTTCTCTAGAAATAAGTTCATACCTTACCGTTGGTTTGTTTACTTCAGTTTAATTAACAATGTTAAATTCCTTCTTTTTTTTAATCTTTACATTGTTTATTGAAGTGACGTTAATAAACTGACGTTATCTAATAAATCTCTTGTAGTGTTTTATAACACATAATATAGACTCTCAGAAATGATATCATCTATTTTTATTGTCACGTTAGCATTTTGTTAGTTCATTAAAAATATATTTTCGTATAAAATTTAGATACAAATTTTCAACTTTCATGTGATTTTTCATTTTACTTTCAAACATTTAATACATTATATAATACTCTATTAATACAAATAAAATTTTTAAAAATATGAAATAAGAAGAACTAATAACAAACAGAATATCATAATTTTTTTAGAAAAAAATGTAAACACATTTTCAAACTAAAATACATAACCTAACTAAAAAATATGGCATTACAATTTTTTACTATATGGCATTACAATTTTTTTACTATTTTGTCTTTTGTGGCTCGGCAAATGCCCTTTTCAATACACATAGTCACGATCGTCACTGCTCATGGATCAGCTCGGTCTCAACAACGCTTCAAGTCCAAAATCAAAATGTTCTTAAGCTTCGATCGGCGTATCTAGATATGGCTGATGGACGAATATTGCGACGCCAAATATACCGCATACACGACGATGTCATGTAGTTAAGTTTCATATATTCTTTTATTTTCTTGCCCTTCCCATATATTTTGCTTTTTCTTTTTCTTTTTTTCCCCAATTTTTTTTTAACTCAGTGTATTACCTAATCACACACACCGATAATTAGTTAGGTTCTTTAATCTCTTGTTCTTATATTTTTTTTTTAATTTGTTGTTTTTTATATGATATATAATATATACACAACATAATAAAGGCTTCATCGTCATTTTTTTGCTTATCAAACGTCCTAAGTTTCTACTAGATTCATATGTATGAACTTCCAAAATGTCGTTCTCTTGTTGTTAAAAAAAAAAGAACTTCCAAAATGTCCAAATCTTCCAAAAATTCTAAGTTGGTAGGTTATTCACTTTCCTAGGATTTTTTAAGGAAACAAAACGTGAACAAAACACGAGAACGAACATACATGTGGTCACTAAACCCACCGATTTTATCAATGAATACAATTGGCCACACCACTTCGACGACCACTCCACTGCCACCTCCTTGTCTGATGATTTTAAGTTAACAGAAGGGTTAGGATTTACATTGGCGGCCCGAATTCCATCATCTCTAATAAAGTAAGGCTTCATCGTCTTCTTGGTTTTTCAATCTGTAACAGAGGAAATGAAGTCTTGAATGAAGTTGTCTATGTGTATGTCGACTGGTTAGGTAGAAAATATTCAACCTTTCTACCAAATTAAGTTGTCTCACTAAAGCAATTTTATACTGCATCTGTCAGGACTCAGGATCAATCCTTTATACAATATTAAGCCCGAGTGTCATTAACTGCTGAACTATAAACTGAATATAATGGCAAAAATGATCCAAGAGCTCAGACATAAATGAAACAGTGTTAATTCATAAGGAGGCATAACAGAGGGAGAAGTCTGCAGCCGATGAGGCAACAACACAACCCAAATGAAAGAAACTGAGAAGGACCACGACACAAGCTTTTGAAGATTTCGATATTCAGATTATAAACTCGAGAAACAAATTTAAGAGAATCAGGACAATGACCTTACTTGGTTTCCTCATCTCTGCCAACACAGTTTCTTCCCACCCTCACGCATGATCTCATATGCAAGCTTATACTTCTCCAGAGAAGATGTCCCAAACTCTATATACTTCGAAGCTGCTTCCCTCAGGCTCCAGATCATCAAGGCCTTAAGGTCCTGAGAAGTCACGCCTGATTCTACATCGCGTACAAACCCAAACTCCGCGTTTTTGGTCCACCGATGCAGTATATATCGAGATGGGAGTTCTCGAATGTCTAAGAGGTTGAACACTTTCAAGATATGTCTGCACAGAAGCCCTTCGTACTCAAACATCTGACAACTGCAGCTTGCATTGAGATTCGATGCACTGAAAGTCACCGCGTGCTTCTCATTCTCGTTCCCACATTTCCTCACCAGAAACCTGCTGATAGCTCCTTCCTCATAGGTCTTTAAACCAAGGTAATTATAAGATTGAGCAAGCTCGCTCTGGAAAATTCTGAAAATGGTGAGCGTGTACAACCTTCTGCATTGTTCTTCAACGGGTTCTTTCGTTTGTAGAAACGGCTGCAAGTTATAAGAATTGAAATCCTCTTTGCGTTCCTCTTCACGGCGCTGCTCTAGTCCTTGCTCATACCGCGAGATGAACTCCCTGAGAGACGTTAGAGAATTAAGAGAAGTTCCGTAAAATGGCTCGAAGGTGCCGTTTACAGGGATTCCACCAAAGAAACTGGCTCTTAGATATGCCGGTACCCAATTCTCTCGTTTTTCATATATTTCTCTGAGCCACATGTTATCCCTAAGGCCGTACTTGTTTACCAAAGCACTCCACATAGTGTCAAACTCGACCGTTGTCTGCGACTGGTATAAACATTTCTCGTACTCGTACTTGAATTCATTCGGGAATGACCTGAGATTCTCTCGTTCTTTAGACCTTATTTGCCACGCTGAGAACCGGTGATGTGCCCCGGGAAAGACTTGAGCCACTGCTTGTTGGATAGGCAAGTCTTGATCAGCTACAATAGATCTCGGACGACGCCCTGACATGGCACGAAGCCATGTCTGAAACAACCATGAGAAAGCCTCTTTAGATTCATCAGCAACTAAAGCACCCCCGAGAAGCACGGGTTGCCTATGGTGATTAAAACCAATAAACATAGCAAACGGAACAGAGTATTCTCCTTTTCTATATGAAGTATCAAACACAACAGCATCACCAAACTGGCTGCAGGCAAATCTTGATCTGCTATCTGCCCAAAAGATGCTCATGCAGCTTCCATTACTATCAAGCTCGACGGCGTAAAAGAATCCCATGTCTTCTGCCTGTTTTGACTGAAAGTAATCAAAAAGCAATGGATACCATTCCTTTCCTATGGTGTTTTCTCTGGCTTTACTGATGTGATTGCTGAAGTCGTTTAGTTCAATAAGATCCACAGAATCCAACCCTCCTGTCACATCTTCTGTTATCTTTTTCATACCAGCATTCTTCTTTCCCGGTTCAAGCTCATGATTATGATCTTTATTGAGACGATCCACTATCCAACCTCCAGAGTCTTGTCTTTTGATCCTCATGTAAGCTCCACAGCCCATTCTCGAAGGATGCTGAAACCCTTCTTTTGAACAGACAAATCTTCTTGATGTAATCGATCCGTCGACTTTTGATCGAAACAACTGACCTATCCGAACTCTAAAACCTACAACTTCTGCATACGCTTGATAAAACTGGCAAGCTTCATTAGCTGAGCTGAACTCCAACCCTGCATAGGGTTCAGTAGCCTTGGGCTGCGTTTGCACATCACTCTCTTCAGCTCCTTTGAAGCGCTTAAAAGAGATCACACCAGAAGGGCATGACCTTCCTTTATCAGCCTCATCAACAACTTTCATCTTGGGTCTATGTGGAACCGATATGCCTAGCTTCGTGGGAGTCGGTGCTCTCTGTTGCACTGAAGGACGAGGAGTAGTCTCCTCTACATGACCTCCAAGCTCATGGTTATGCTCTTTCTGAATCTGATCAAGAACCCATTTGCCAGTATCTCGTCGCTGCACTCTGATAAACGCAGGACACCCGGTTCTTGAATTAAGCTGAAAACCTTCCTTAGAGCAAACAAACCTCCTCGAAGAAACTGTTCCATCGGTCCTCGATCTATACAACTGACCCGTCCTAACCTTAAAACCAGTCCTCGTAGCATAAGAATTGTAGTAGTCCCTTGCTTCCTCTGCAGTGTCAAACTCTAGTCCAATATACGGTTCAACTCCAGAGTCTCCTTCATCTTCACCAATGCCATTGTTATTCATAATCCGCATACCTAATGGGTAAGCTTTGACAACCATGTTGTTAGGCTCAGTATCTGCACTGCATCAAACCAAAAAGTAAACGACAGTTATCTACTATCCAACTAATGTCAATGATGCTAAAACCTAAACTAGACGTTATTCTAGGAACAATTATTAGCCTTCAGTGCCATGTGAATAAATTGAAATGAGAAGTAATAAATGTTGGACACAGACACAGAAACAGTAAATACAAAACTGATACAGATTAATACTGAATTGGATTGGAAGACACTACTATCTGATCTCATCCCATTAAGCTTAGATCTCTAAATCATTTTTACACATTCTTAGTTTCTTACTTCTTATGTAACAAAAATCGCTAAAATGGAAAACTTTAAAAGAAGAAACAATGAGAATAGAGAATCAAACAAAAGCAGGGAAGTGCATATTAATCAAAACCCTCACATCTAATCCAATTGCAAGCAAACAACACCAGAAGAAGAAATAAAATTCCAAGGAAACAGAGAAGAGAGATTATAAAAAAACATAACGAAACACAAATTAGCAAAATGGATTTGTTTATTCCAAAGATTACCTCTCCATGTCCATCGAAGCAAACAGAGAGACCACCGAAACAGAGAGAAGCAGCAAAACCCTTTTCTTTAATAACGACGGAGATTGCGAGACAGAGCTCGGAAGGGTTCAAATGGTTTGGTGTGGCGATTAATTAGACTTCACTTATAACGAGTCTCAATTCTTGACCGTCACCATTATCCTTGTAGAGGTGATTTGCAACGAAGAAGATACACAATTTAGGGATTGAAACGAAGAAGAAGAAGATAGATAGACACAGATACAGAGAGGAGAGAGAGAGAGAGGGAGAGAGAAGAAGCAAGCAAAGCAAAAAAGCTTCCTTTTTTATCCGTCAATTGACCAAATATTTAAGATTTTGATGTAAATAATAAACAAAGCGATTTGATTACTTAAAAAGATTACACAAAACAAATTAAATTAACTTTCCAAAGGACATGGTACCACCACCATTTGTCTCCAACTCATTCTCATTAACAAAATAAAAAAGTCACCTTTTTTAACAGATTTAACAAAAAGGAAACACATTTACTATCCCCGGAGGATACAAATCGAACCGGACGATCAGGGAATCTCTGTTTCGTCCGAACAGTATCTTCTTCTCTCCAAAACCCGACCAGAGCAGAGCAGAGCGAGACGTCTCTATATCGCCCTATCCTGGTAAATATTGGCTACGCTGACTTCGATCACTCTCTGTATCCGGAATTCGAAACGGTGTAGCTTGTTTCTGTGTTTGATCGATTTGTTTTTGTGATAAAGTTTCGAAATTTCGATGATTTCTAAACAATTTAGATGATTCGATGCTCTGTTTTTTTAGTAGTATCAGATAATACTAGAAAGATTTTGAATTGAACAAAAAATGAATTGAATCCTCCAATTTTGTTTTGGGTACCTATGTACATTACACGCGGAATATTCTAAAGGTTGAATCAAAGAGAGTGAAGAAGAAAAAAATGATGATAATACCATCTCTTGTGTTGAAACACACACTGAGCTCTCAAATGCACAATGTATTGTGTTAACATTACACTTTCTTTCACTCGTAATGAACATTTTTTTGCCTCGTCGCTAAAAACCCCTGCTTTGTTGTTGTATCTTCTCCTCTCCTATTTATGTGCCATGGTTTTAAAATGTGTTTTGTTGTCTTTTTGCCCTCTACTCTTCTAATGAATGTCTTGATGAACGGTATAGATCATATGGTGCCCATAGATGATCAACGATACAAGGCTTTCTTGAATCTAGTCTCAACCATGGCTTCCCTTTCCCGCTCCAATGAAGAAGACTTATTGGACCAGGATGCAACGTTCTACATCTTCCTTCGAAATTATCACCTCCGAGACCGTGCTGGTTCCATCTATGGTTAACCGCTTTTATATCACCGGCGAATATGAGCAGAAACGGAGGTAGTGATCCCAAATGGTATATTCTCTTTTGCTTTTGAATCGTCATCCACTCTTCTACCTTCTGTGTGTATGATCCTTTCCTCCATTTGTTTACATCAACTACCATCACCCCTGTGTTGAAGTAACACGGGCGTTTCCCTTCGAGTACTTTCACAAGCACCGGGTCTGACCAGAAGGCTTTTGTGAAATAGTACGTGAAGTTTGCGTGGCAGTACTCGGGAGCTGCCACGACTTTACCTTCCATCTCCACATGCCAGAGCTTCTCTATGTCGTCTACCACAACGAGGTCAGAGTCTAGGTAGATGATCCGGTCTACGTTGCTAGGGATGATGTCCGCGAGGTAGATTCTCGCGTAGTTCAGCGGCTGGTCGAGGGCTTGCCTGATGGATTTAGAGATTTTGCTGCGGACGAGGTTTGGATCGAACTGATAAATCTTGAAGTTGAGGTAAGGAAAGGTCGATTTGATGCTGGTGAAGAGGTCGTTTTCGAAATGAGGGAGGGAGAGGAAATGAAAAGAGAGGTTTTCAGGACAAGTTGAATGCTGAAGGAGAGACAAAACGGCTGCCATTGTCCCACGGAGGTAGTTTGTGTCGAGAGTCATGGCGATATGGATTTGATCAGCCTCAAGGGTTCCGCATTGATCACCGTTTCTAAAAGCTGGGGCTTCTCTGAAAACAGGGAGAGTTGGAGCAGAGGGTTTATGAAGAATGACTCCAACACGAACCGCCATTGTGGTTGTGACCAAGAGGAGGAGGATAAAGGACAGGAGGCCTAGGAGTTGTGTATAGGAGAGGCTCCTTGAGGCCATCCTGAACCTAATTTCTCAGGTGAACTCTTTTATTATTTTTTTCACTTTTTTTATTTTTTATTTTTTATTAAAAAAAAGGGTTTATCATTACAAGTTAAAGAGATGAATTAGTTAATAGAGCCATTTGTTTAGGGAGGGGGCTAGAATAAAGGGTTTGGGGAGAGGCTTGTTTTATTAGCAGTCGAAATGTAGGGAAGAGATTGAACTTCGGACTGTTTCTCCCACACAATCTTTGTCTCAAAAGAATCCTAAATTTCCTATGAAATAGGAACAAGACAAGTCTGTTTTTGTCCCAATGAAACCGGAGATAATTTTTAGATTTTGTTTCTTCTTCCTTAGATTCTTAGCAAACTGGTATATGTTTTTTCTTGGACAAAAAAAAAAAAATTATGGCTTATTTTTAGGACAAGATTGTACTGATCTATTTGCTTTGCTGTCATATCCTTTTTAGTTCAATGCGCCGGCTGAAAACTTTTGAAAAAAAAAGAAATTGGTACCAAAAATAGAATAACAAACTTTTTATCACAAACAACAAATATTCTTATGCATTTCAAAGTTAGAGAGTTGAATGTTGTATGGATCGGACATATTCAGCGTCTTAGTGGTGAAAAGCTTAACTAGTGTCTCTGCATATATCCATAATTTAGTATACACTTGGTTCATTACAGATAAAACGGACACTGAACTGGTCTACTGCAATGTGTAAGCAATGACTTTGGACATGACATAACAAAACCGTAGTAGTCATGTGAAGAAGAGCTATTAAGAAGAATACGTGTGCAAGAATAAATTATAATTTATGGACCAGAGAAGATCTTTCGATTACAAAAAAAAGTGCATTCAATTACTGATAATGTGAGTTGGCTTTTCCAAAAACGACAAAGATACGATGTTTGGTAAACGCCAGTTGTATACGTAAGACTCGTCATTGCGACAAATAGAAAAATTTGAGTTAGGACTTGGAACTTATTCTTTCACCAATAATAGACATTTGCAGATAAGACAAAAAATAGAAATCGCAAATCGAATCTTTCTGCTACAAGATTTATTTCTCTACTTCAATGTTGCACTGTGAATTTTTTGGACTCACCATGTTATATATTAGAGAGATGTTATAGTTTTATTAGTTGAGAATTAAGAAATCAGTTTTAATCAATTTGCTCATTTGTTCTTATGAATGAAAGAAAACAAAAAATCCCAAGAAGAAATGTGCCGAACTAGTTAGGGCCCAATAAGACGTCAGGCCCGTTAGGTTTATTATTGATCGGGTCGAGAAACCCGACCCGTTACGGGGGTAAAACAAACGAGAAAAGTTGAATAATCTCATCTCTCTGTCTCTCTCGGGGAAAAAAGAAAAAAAGAGAAAATAATATTCATCGATTTTGTCAAAAAAAGAGTTTTTTTGGTTTGATTTGGGAATTCGTGCGCGGCTGTGGCAGAGAGGCCAAACCCACCCGTGTACTCCATCATCCGTCGGATCCACCAAACCCACCACATTCATCTCTCTCTCTCTATCTATCTTCTTCATCTTCATCATTCTTGTTTCTTTTCGAACAAAATTCATCTCTGCTTCTGCACTTTTTAGGGTTTCTCTCAAAAAAATTTTGACGCTTTCTCTTAAAAGGGTTGTTGACGAAATAACCCTTTTGAGGGGGGTTTGAGGAAGACCACGAAGGTGTAAGAAAGAAGAATTCGAACACAAAACCATCCCCAACAAGATAAAGTTACGAACTTTTCCCTTCTTCCTCTTCCTCTGTTTTCTCCATCTCAAAAAGATTCTAACTTTAGGTGTGAATCTCTTCTTTCCCCCTTTGCTTCTTTCCTTGCCGCGTTTAACACGATGACATCTGCAAAACCCTACACTTTTCTCTACGCCATTGTTGTATCCCACGATTTTTATTTTCCTGGAGATTTCTTGTTCTAACCCCTCCGAGCTAAAAAGATAAAAAAAGTTGCGATTTTTTTTTAGAATTCTGTTTTTTTTTTGGTGTTCTTGTGCGTTATGGGTTGTGTTCAATGCAAATGTTGTAGCCGGTACCCATCGTCATCATCAGATGGAGATTCTCGTGGACCTGTTGGAGCCAATGGTGTTGTCAAAGGGAAAGATCAGAAACCTCTTGGATCTATTCACGTTCCTTCTCCTAATTTCGACATGGTTTACTCTGTGTTATCTCAGCGAGGCTATTACCCTGATTCACCTGATAAAGAGAATCAAGACACTTACTGCATCAAAACCGAGCTTCAAGGTAACCCAAATGTTCATTTCTTCGGTGTGTTTGATGGTCACGGCGTGTTCGGTACGCAGTGTTCCAATTTCGTCAAGGAGAGGGTTGTTGAAATGTTGTCTGAAGACCCAACTCTGCTTGAGGATCCAGAGAAAGCTTACAAGTCTGCGTTTTTAAGGGTGAATGAGGAGTTACACGATAGTGAAATCGATGATTCGATGAGTGGTACTACTGCCATTACGGTTCTTGTTGTTGGGGATAAGATTTATGTTGCTAATGTAGGGGATTCGAGGGCGGTTCTTGCTGTTAAAGACAGGAACAGGATTTTAGCAGAGGATTTGTCTTATGATCAAACGCCTTTTAGGAAAGATGAATGCGAGAGGGTGAAAGCGTGTGGAGCTAGAGTGCTGAGTGTTGATCAAGTGGAAGGATTGAAAGATCCGAATATACAGACATGGGCTAACGAAGAGAGCGAAGGAGGGGATCCGCCGAGACTTTGGGTACAAAACGGGATGTATCCGGGAACTGCTTTCACAAGGAGTGTTGGAGATTTTACAGCTGAGAGCATTGGAGTTACTGCGGAACCAGAAGTGTCAATGGTTCATCTTTCGCCTAACCATTTGTTTTTCGTTGTTGCTAGCGATGGGATTTTCGAGTTTCTTCCAAGCCAAGCTGTTGTTGATATGGTAAGAATTAACAACAAAAACCCTTTGGAGACCTCAAAATATGTTTTTATGTAGAATCATGTTTTTAATAGTTGTGTTGTGGTCTGAATGTGGTTGGGAATGATGTTTTGCAGGTGGGGAGATACGCTGATCCGCGCGATGGATGTGCTGCAGCGGCAGCAGAATCGTACAAACTGTGGTTGGAACATGAGAATAGGACAGATGATATCACAATTATCATTGTACAGATTAAAAAGCTGTCTTAATGAATGATTCAAATTCCTATTTGCCCCTTTGTTTGATTCTGTACTGTATTGTCACAGATTCCTTCTATATAGCAGATGTTTAAAGTAATGCTTTCTCTCTCTCGGTTTCGTATATGAGCTTCTCTTACCAAGAGTAAATGACGTGTTTACTACGCTATTTGCTTTAAAACGTTGCTTGTTGCTGAGAATAAGATATTGACGACACAGACAAGTTTTTCATGTTTGTTTTGTTTTTTTCCAAATTATAGAATGAAAAAACATTATTGAAAAAGCCCGCCGATGATTTACTAGAAATCATCAACTAATTGCCTTTAGATTTAAAGGAAAACAACAGAAAGAAACAAGAAATACTGTTTACAAAGACATGAGACTCTCTATAGCAATTCCTTCATATATGACCAATCTAAAGCAGTGTCGCCGTGGATCAAAATTGGTAGGGTAAATGCGGGCCTTTTGGCCTATTTAATAAGATTACTGTCACAGGAGAACAAGAAGAAGAAGACTTTTGTGTATTCCCCTGGTGTGGCAAGGAGAAACTCACCATGTTGTCACCTTGAACTGTGAAGATGTGAAGAGATGGACTGTGCTGCGCGACAGAGTTGATGAAACATGGCAGGGTGGTGAAGAGTACCTCCGAGAGGTTGGATCCAGAGGGACCGTATCTATGGGGTTTAGCCGTTTAGGGGTTTAGACATAAATTTTTCATCATGTTACAAATTTAGTAATGTAACTATAAATAGCGCCTAAGAATTTTTAGTTTCACGCGCTCGTTGTAGTTTCACGCGCCAAAATTTGCGTATGGGGGAGCCAACGACTGCGAACTGATGACACGTATTTTGACAAAAACTGACATGCTACAACAATCACTAAACAAAGGGTTGAATGAAACAAATCAGAAGTAAATACAGAGCTTCTCGGCTATGCTATTCTGTACTAAGTTACATTTCTCCAACAATTCATCTAGTCTCTCACTCTCTCTCTCCTTTATCGTCTTCTTCTCAGCTTCTTTACCTTTACTTCTCCATGATCTCTCGGTTTCATCAGCTAACTCATCATCCTCAGTTATCATCAGATCAATCCTTCCACAAGCTTCTCTGCTCTTCTCCAACATCGACTCGTCTATGTCTCTATTATCATCAATAAGCGTTTCTGTCTGTACTGGTTCAACAACTCTCTGGCCTTTGTGTTCATATGGAGGAGACGACTCGAAGGGGCTGCAGCTGATTTGGATCATTTCATGAAGCAATGGAATATTTGGAGGAGAAGATTGGTATGATGCATCTTCAGACAAGAATTTATCTGCGTAGCTTGAAGTTGACATGGTGAGATCAGAGTTCAGTACGTAAGCTGAGGAAGACGATGAATCAGACAAACCCATTATCCGCCAGTTGAAGATCCTCTGGAAGATACCAATCCATCTAGGGATGATATGGTAGCGGCTTGAGTTATGGAGTTCGAGTCTAGTGTTTCTTTCGAGCATCACTCCTGTTTCTTTGGTAGCTAATGAGACTCCCATAAGATTGCTTCTCTGTGTTAAGTACTCAACTAAGCATCCCTCGAGTCGTTGCGTATGGTTCTCTATCTCAGTACCAGAAGCACATCCTTCGGTTAACCATGTCAAATCATCTTCAATATATGGGAGCTTACAACTCTCTAGCACGGAATTGAGTGGTTCGATGTTCTCTGCACGGCTCCAGTCCAGGTTGGGAAGATACCGCTTCACCATTAGACGTTCTTTTCTATTATCCTCGAGCAACATTGTCTCGGGGCAAGGCCAACCGATGGGATTTGCTTCAGCAGCAGAAGTGATGTTTCTTTTTGATGTTTCCAATGCGTCGTTGAAGGCTGATATGCAGATGTTAGGACCAACCTCCTGATCTGGCATCTGCTTAAGCAACTCCAGGGAAAAACTGAAATGGGTCAGAACCAGTTCCCGAGGTTTAACATGATGAAGATTCGGTTGCAGCGGTGAATTGCTCGCCAGCCATTTAATCCCATCTCTTAGCCGTGAATCGTTGAAAAAATGAACTTCCTGTCCTTTTTGGGACTTATTAGCAATAGAAACTATGGAAAAGCTTGCTATCTTTGATTTGTTAATATCATGGAGACCAAGTCCCGAGACGATACCAGTGTCAGGCTCAATGCGTTCCCCATTGCATGAGCTGATCACTACAAGAAGGGGAAGAACTGAACCACAGGGTACTGATTCGAGAATGTGGTTAAGCTGTTCTCTCTGGAGATTCAAAGGGAGGCCTCCAGATGCAAGGAAAAGGACTGCACTTGCACCACGTGTTGTTTCGCATATATCATTATCAGCGTCCACATCCCTAGCTACTGAGAGACAGCATGTGAAATCTGAATCAGACCTATTTGCAACCCATTTGTTCCATACCGACACACCAGGAGCTGAAAACAGCAGATTATCATCGTTGGGCCTATGTTCTGCATAAGGCATAAGCTTTGATGATAACCATCGACTGGCTGCTGAATGCGTAACCTGACTTGCAGAGGATGCTGTGTTTACTGATTTAGTCTGAGTACATAAGATGACCTTCCAGCTTATGCATTTTGATTCTGGATTTCTTCCAACTAGTATATCAGCTATCACATCTGAAATATTCAGCCTTGACCATGATTTTTCATGTTCTTCAAATCTTCTCCTCATGGCTTGATCAATGTCAAACTCATCACACGCCCTTGATTGCTGTGTATGAAGAGAAAACCGATATTACACTACCAACCTCAATAATAGTACATGCGTTTTAAGACTTTTAATGCTGAAACTTACATCAGTTTTGCTAAATCGGATAGGAGTACCCAGGGATAGTGAATTCAGTGCAGCAGCTGCTGCTAACTGTCGATGCTCCCGCAATTCACTTTGTCGTGAAGCCCACCGTTTCCATAATCTGCAAAGATTATTAGAGAAAAGATAAAAATAACCTAAATCAATTGTCAATTTGCATGAGGAGCTGACAAACCTTATGATCAACTTGAGTTTTGCCTTCGCCACTTCCTCATCATACTGGTTTACGATGACCCCATTCTCATCCTCGTCTTCCTGTTCAATGTCATTGTCATGGAAGTTCTTTTCCAAGGTACTAATAAGTGCAGCTTCAGGTACTGGTTCTTCCAAAGCATATTCTTTTCCCACACTTGTCGAAGACTCTGCAATTGTAGTTACAGGCACAATCTCCATTGGCATAGACTTCGGACTTTGTTGCAAAGCTGGTCCCGGCACAAGATTCGTATGTGCAATTGGAAATTTAATTTCCCCAGGAGACATACCAATACTATGGTCATTAGGTTGCTTTTCCAAATTCCAGGATTTAGTTTGAGGAAATCCAGTGGAACCAAAAGGAGAATATAGCTTCACGGGAGAATGAAATCCACCAGCTGATGTAATGTCATTTTGTTTCTGTTGATGCTCCACTGGATTTATAACAGATGGCCCCACTGGATTTATAACAAATGTCCCCACTGGCTTGTCCTCCTCTGGTAGGAAGGTTGTCTTGAAGTCAGTCATTTCGTTATCAACTAGACGCATGGATGTTTGTTTCTTAAGACTTCGAGCAGGCGGCATTTCCTGTTTATGGGGGGTAATACATGGTTGATGTCCTTTAGTTGATTCTGTGAGCAAGGAGGGTAATGGAGAGGGAGTAGAAACATCTTCCTCTATTGATGGAGCAGAAACATCTTCCACTATGGTTCTTGACTTTTTCATGTGAACAAGTTTTGAGCATTTTGTTTTGTAATCCTTATCAACATGGAGAAACAGATCATCCTTTACCATGTATGGCTCTTCAAACACTTTTATTGAAAAGCCATGGTACTCCAACAGGGCTTCTATGTCTTCTTCCTGAATTCCATCACCAGAAGAAAAATGTAAGACCTCTAGCAACTTCTCTGTTATAGATAAAAAAAAAAAAAGGAATACACCAAGCAACGAAGTGATGGAAGAAATACCTCCATCCCTATCCACTTTGACGTATCTGAAACTGGGAGACCCTGATTCTGTTGAAGACCCGAGTGAAGAGAAGCGAGTGCCTGAGTTCTTAACTGATGCAACAAAATAATGCTTAGATCTCAGTGAAACAATCACACATCAACAATATAAGCTTTTATACCCACAAAAGATATAAGCACTTACCTTCGAAAAGTGAGCATGCATTAAACATGCTTGAAGATAGCTTGCTTTCCGTGCAAGGCGAAAGAAGGCTATGAAATTGCCAGTTCTGCAAGCTCTGTTATTTCACAACTAGTATCAATACTCACCTAGATCCAGTTAACAAACTAACAACCAGAAAAAAAAAAATTCAAGGAACAACCTGGCTACATTGCGGGCAAAGAGAACTTCTGAAGTTTGCCTTATTTCTGGAGTCATATTGGCAAGATCAAGAGAAAGCTCTGAAGGTTCAACCTAACAAGACGAATTTATTGTCGGGTTAAGAACTTAGCCAAAATTCTGACCGCAAATTTTACCCAGAAGGACTTACCTTATATCCAGGATGCTTGTCGAGTTTGAGAAGAGCATAATAGCCACGAAACTCTTTCTCTGTAGGAATAATTATACCTTTCTTCCTGTGATCATCATACATTTGAAACAACTCCACAGATGTCTTGTTCATCTGCTCAATATTCAAGTGGGCATCAAACCCCTCTGAAAAGCCCTCTCCTTTCGTATATTCACATAGCTCATGCATTGCAATGATGTGAAGTCTTATCTGTAGCAAGAAAATCCATAGTAAGACCACACACATCCAAAACAGAATATCGATATAATATGGGCTTTATATAAAGATAAAAAGAAAAACAAACCATTTGCTCCAGTAAAGTAATAGCTTCTCGGTTGAAAATATGTTGCATTCTGAGATCCATACGAATAGCTCTCATCCTATCCCATAAGAAATTGTACATGCCTAGAAAGTTTTCATTGTAAGGTCGATCTAGCAAACTCAGCAAATATTCCATTGTATTCTGCAGGATTGGCATTGGTCGTATCAAAACTGCTTCTCGCTCCGCCGTCCTGGTATACTATTCAAAGGCAGATATATAAGTAGTCATCACGATGAATGAGTATTTGTCATCTAAGAAACAATCTGAAGCTTAATTGATATGCAAAGCAGCAAAGGTGAACTTACTTTCTTCACAGCAAGGGATTTGCTCGTCTGGTTCCTATCTCCATCCACACGCTCATAATGGTCCAAGTCGCCCTTCCTTTCACGCTCCCCCCGTTCCGACTCTGGGAAGATGAAAAAAAAAATCCATCATTATTTTTGTTCTACATTCACATCAGTTAGGGGCAAGATAAATATTGTTTGCAACGCAATTCCTTTTTAATCAGATTATGTGAACCAAAGAATATACGCTCAGTCATCGTTTTATAAGCTTGTCTCAGGCTTATGCTTACCAGGACACATGTCAGGGCATAAACCAATGATAAGAGAGGGTTGCTCCGAGCTTTCATAATTAGACAAGGAATCTCCCTTCCCGGTATCCCTACTTGATTCCAATGAATTGAACATTTGTTTGTTGTCCAGAGGTTTGGTAGTTTTATTTACAAATGATTTAGTAAGTTGAGTATCAACAGATCGGTCTGCAATAGGCTCCAGTTCACCCTTGAAGCGAGCAAGTCTCTTTGCCCTGGCCTGCTCTTCTCTGTAAAAATCCACACAGTTCAGAAAACTTGAAGAAATGATCCACAAATTAAAATAAAGAGTCAGTACTGTGTGGTTTAACAATTTACCCTTCCGTACAGTCTTGAGAAGAGAAAGAGTTTCGCTGGATATCCTCTTCAGCTGAATATAAAGGTGGAGATCTCGTCCTTTTTGTAGCAGGTGAACTGCTTGTCTTACCCGCGTTGTTGAAACTATTTACAGAGGAGGGCTGCCCAGGAAATTGAGAATCTGAACTTCTTGAAAGCATATATGTCTTCGATCCTGACGTAGGAGGAGATGTTGAAATCCTATCACAGAAACAGCATGCCTAACTAAGAAAAAGCTTTTAAGGAACATCTAACCAGATATAGAAAAGCAGATTTGTTGCGAGGGCATTACTTAAAGCTGCAAGTGGAGTAAGCATGACTTTACAGGCTAGTTGTAGAAATCTTCCATGAAACCATTACGCGTACACCGATTTACTAACGATAAAGTTTCTTAGGATTGTAACTCTATTCTTAATTTTGATTTCTCCTGCCCTTCATACTTGCATGTAGGACACGAGGTGCTGTCTACCTTGATTATATTCAAAATAATAAGCTTTACAAAGTAAGTGTCATGCTTTCTACCTTCGAGAATCATGCTGAGAAAATATGGAGTCGTCTCCCAGAGGTTTATCAGAAGAATTTCTTCTTGTAGCTTCCTGAATTTCAGCTGCTTCATGTGCATAGGGAAATGAAGAGTTTGGGGTTTGGTCTTGATTAATCAACCGATTGGGATTGCTCCTTGACCTCATTGGATTATTCTCCACAGACGACGGAGAGCGCCTACAAAAACATGAGAAAAAATTTTCAAAAGTCAGTGAGACAATAGCGTAATAATCAGCACAAAATGCAAAATAAACAAGTATGGTTCAAATTCCTATCCATAAAAACACCGCAACTTGTGATATATTTTATGACCTTATAAAAAAATTAAATCCAACAACAAAAAGAGAGGGAGGGATGAAAAAATTATGACACTGACAATAAAAAAGCTTACATCCAAGGTTGGCTAGATGGCGGCTGAAAATCATCTGCCAAGTTGCCATTCTCAAAACCTGATACTGGCGGTTGATTTCTTCGAGAAGATCCCAAATTCTGATCAGGAAGAAAATCTGACCGACTGCAAAAAAAAAAAAAAAAATTGAGGATTTTATAGATTGACGTTAGTTACATCAAAATTCAAAAGCATGATATTCACTAATCCCCACAGTTATGCGTATACATCTCATTTCCTAGCACCTAGACCACACAACAGACTTTTTATGAAATATAAAAGAGGAAGGTACATGATGCAAAACACATAAGGTGTACAAACCCGGCAAATAGACAAGTACTAAGAAAGCCAATGATATATGATAGGGATAAAGAACAGACACAATGATTATTTTAGAAAGTGCCATAGATGGCCTTCATCTAAAGGAAATGACATAAGCGACCTTTTTCTTTTTGAATCTTGTGATCGACCAATCTCAACAGCATCAGTTCCAATTCTGGAAAGAATGTGAGATGTACTAGCTGGAAACGTGGCCTGACTATGTTCACCATGATCTTTCAAGAAATTCCTTGATCCATCGTGCCCCGATTGAGGATTTAAAGTAGGCCTGAGAGGAAAAAAATGCAACAGGTCAAATTCAGCTAACTCATCAAGAACAATCCAGCAGCTTGCTTGCTAAAGCTTATAAGGTCATTCCGGCGACAATGAACTCTTTGGAGCTTCAAAGTCACTGCCATAGTAAGCCCTCGTGTACTAGGCAGAAAAACTTATAGCATTCCATCACATTCTACTTTCTTCCTACTGCTATAATTTCAATTGCAGAAAACTGAAAGCATATGAGATGTGTGATTAACACAGTTGCCAATTATGACACTCTTCTTAGTCAAAAAGTTTCACGTATGCTTTTACCTCTGAACTCCAGGAAATTGGTAAGGTCTCACAGAGGGGCTTGGACGTGGAAAAGTTTCTGAACCCCATGCTTTTCCATTGAAAGGTTCCGGGCTCCTAAAACAGATAACATTAAAGGCTTCCTATAATTTTCTCGGCTTAAAAATCTGTGCAACATTTAGAAGATTCAAGCAGAAAAAATAATAATAATAACCAAAGCCAAAGAAAATAGAAATTTTTGTTTATCCCATCACCAGCTATTACGATCAGACCTTTCCTGAATATCCTTTACAGGCATATAAGGAATGAAATTAAAATAAAAGAGAGCCGTAATAGCAAGTAACCTCACCTGTGAATTCCACCAGATTGGTAAGGTTGGCCTGAGGAGGGTGAGGGATTTTGAAAAGCCAAGGGAGATGGTGTTCGATTAATTGGAAGACTACTGCAAGCAAAAACCATAAAAATTTAGGCTAGAATCTAAGGTAGAAGGAAAAATTAATTGAATAAGTAACCAACCTAACATCATCATCAGTCCCATGGAACCGAAAGAGCAAAGAAATAAAATGAAGCAATACAATTAATAATGTCTAACCTTTGAACCCCACCTGGTCGGTAAGGTTGCCCTAAAGAGGGTGGAGAGTTTTGAGAAGCCGAAGGAGGCGGTGCTCGAGGACCACTACAAGCAAAAGTTCCAATACACAGGTTACAACAATGTAAAGGAGATAGAATAATCAGCAAACTTGAGAAAAAAAAGTCTACAAAGATGTAGCACAACAGCTCGCCCTAAGGAGGCTCACAAACAACCTAACATTCCCTCATTAGAGCTTGGTTTATCTAACCTTTGAATTCCACCAGGTCCAAAAGATTGTCCTGCAAAGGCTGAATGGTTTTGAGACGCCGGTGGTTGAACTGAAGAATCACTACAAGCAAATCCCCAATTCACAGTGTTAAAATTAAAGAGAAACAAAAGGCAAAAAATGAAGTAACTCGCAGCTCCTCCTCCAAAGGACCTTACAAATTACATTGGCCATAAAATAAGCAACTGAGCTTCAATACCCGAAGTGATACAGGACACAATTCATACAAAAATTGAACAACACTTGTCACATTCGCTTGATCCTAAACACTTCAATACAACGATAGATGTAAATTTGACAGCTCGAAGAATCATGAGCATAATAATAGATCCATAGCGTGAAATCAATCTCAAAATCCTCAAAAAAAAACTGGAATAAAAGTCCAATTGTAGCATATAGAAACATCCATTAGAGAAATCGAAAAGCACACCTAGTGGTATGAGTAGGAGCAGAAGCACCGAACGACGTAAACGGCGATGGCTTAGAGCTCACCGACGGCCCTGACTCCTTCCCGAAAGGCCTAAACGCCATTCTCTCTAAAAACTCCTTTACTAAGATTATTACCGCTGCTTATCTTCTTCTTCTTCTTCTCCTTCAACCTTCGTTCAATAACGTCGCCGGCTAACGTCGAAACAAGAGAAAAAAAGAAAAAAAAATCGAATTTTGTGTTCTGCACTCACGCCTCTCCGTCCGGCGAGAATTATTTTACGTTTTGAAACAACGACGTCGTTTTAATATTGGGCCTTATTCATAAGAAAATGGGCTTTATCATTGGATTATAAATAATTGTTATGATTCCGAAGAACGTGCGCATGTTGTCGCCATCTCGCGTTAGCCATCTTTTAGGTAGAACATCAACTTTTCATGACCGTTGACATTTTTTTTTTTCCCTCTTTCAATTTTCCCTGGAGACTAGTTTCCTCGATCTCGATCTCGATCATCTGGATTCAAGCGATTGATTGATTGATTACTAATGTCAATGTCTAATCTCGGATTGTTGTTGTTCGTTGCTATCTTTCTCGTTTTGCTTCAATCTTCCACTTCTCTGATTAGTTCTCCAAGTTCTATCATCAACCCTTCTAAAGTCAAACAGGTTTCTTCGAAGCCCAGGTTTGTTTTTTTCTCCCTCTTAGTGAGACATGTAGCAAAACCCTTAAGTAAATTTGGGAACTTTGAACTTTCAAACTGTTGAATTGTTAAAATAAATTGGTGTGTTTGTTTCTTCAGGGCATATGTGTATGAAGGTTTTTTGACGGACTTGGAATGTGATCATCTAATCTCTCTTGTGAGTGAATTTGGGTTTGAGCTCAATTTGGAAACTTTTTTCTTTTAAATGTGCTAATTTTGAGTATTTGATTTTGGTTGTGTTTTTGGGGGAAAAGGCGAAAGAGAATCTGCAGAGATCTGCGGTTGCTGATAACGATAATGGCGAGAGTCAAGTCAGTGACGTTCGTACCAGCTCCGGCACGTTTATCTCCAAAGGAAAGGTGCAATTTTTATTTTTATTATCGCTTCCATCTCTTACATTGCTCGGTCTCACAATCAATTGGACACAAGAGAGATCTCATTGAATCTCTTATAGATTGGCCTTGATCTTATTTCTGATTTATGACATTTGACTTCAACAACTTTGAATCTCTGGTGTTGTTTTCTGATACTAACGGATCAATTTAGTCAAATCCCTCAAGATCTGATGGAACTAGAAATTTAGAACCCCAAGTATATGATGACCAATCGTGGATGATGAATGGTACTTAGTTGTTAACAGGAAGAGATGACCCATATCATTGTAATGGTTACAATCTTCTTTGTTGTATCCACAGGATCCTATCGTTTCCGGTATTGAGGACAAGCTCTCAACATGGACATTCCTCCCAAAAGGTAACTTAAAACAAGCTGAATGGTTTTAATAGTGATCTCTCTGTTTCAGAAGATCAAGTGACAAGGAACCTTAACTCTTCTTTGAAAGGTTTAATCAGAGGGTAGTCTTTATTGTTTCTAAGTTGTTCACTTTTGTGGTCACAGAGAATGGAGAAGACCTTCAAGTACTAAGATATGAGCACGGCCAGAAATATGACGCTCACTTTGATTACTTTCACGACAAAGTCAATATTGCCCGTGGTGGACACCGCATAGCAACTGTTCTCTTGTATCTATCCAATGTCACAAAGGGTGGAGAAACTGTTTTCCCCGATGCACAGGTTTGTTTCTTTCAGAAAAGAAAAAAACCATCAGTTTCAGCTTACATTGTCCACAATGGCTGCCTACTCTGTATGTATTGGTTCTATATCTACATGGGACAAATAGGTCTTTAGTTCCCCTATCATTCTCATGAATATTTCTGCGCAGGAATTTTCTCGCCGCTCCCTTTCTGAGAACAAAGACGATCTTTCTGATTGTGCAAAGAAAGGAATCGCTGGTGAGTTATGAAAAGAAAGAATCATTAAGTGTCTTGGAATGTTTTTGAACTATGTATTTAAATTTCTTTTGGTAAATGTTGTTTTAGTGAAACCAAAGAAAGGGAATGCACTGTTGTTCTTCAACCTCAACCAAGACGCAATCCCAGACCCCTTTAGCCTTCACGGAGGTTGTCCAGTGATAGAAGGCGAGAAATGGTCGGCTACAAAGTGGATCCACGTGGACTCATTCGATAAGATTGTGAGTCATGACGACGGTAAATGTACGGACGTAAACGAGAGCTGTGAGAGATGGGCAGTGCTTGGAGAATGCGCAAAGAACCCAGAGTATATGGTTGGAACCCCTGAACTCCCTGGGATGTGCAGACGTAGCTGTAAAGCTTGTTAAAAGAAGAGGAGTTGACTATATATCTCCTTTTCTCTCTGTTTTGTTTTTTTCTTGATCTAAAGCTTCGTTTTTTCCATTTCTTGTTTCTGAACCTGAACTGTTTGTTAAAATGTATCACTTGATACAGTTGAGGGATGGCACAATCGTAATAAGTGATGGTATTATATGGTATTCCAGGGATATAATTTTAACTCACTGCTTTAAAATCCCAAAACAAAAAAAAAAAAAAAAAACTCGACGATTCGATTCAGGTTAGGGAGAGATCTCATTCTAGGGTTTGATTACTCAAATAGAAATGGATCCCAAATTGAACAAGGCGGATGATGATGATGATGGAGATCTCTGAGGAGGAGAATCAATCTAAGAAGCGCAAGGCAGATGATTCCATCCCGCTGGATTCTTCTTTCGATGATGGCGAAAACAACGAACAAGAAGAAGAACAAGACGGTGGCGATGATGAGGAGGAGGATGACGTGTCCAGCCGTGAGAAAGGCCAAGAATGGGACGTGGATAGTTTCGACGAGGGGGAAGGATACAAACCTAAAAAGAAGTTTGATCCCAACGACGAGGAAGCTATGAAAACGCGTCGATACCTACTTCAGATGTATCAATCCAATGTATGTATGCTTCTTTTAACAAACTACTTAGTGTATCTTGAGAAAAAAAAAAAAAAAGTTATATCATGAGAATTCAATATTTCAGTTTGCTCTTCCTACATTCTTGTGATTTTTATCTATGATATATCCATATGCAGCATTGTTAACATAATTAATCTGTAGTTATACAGGACGATTCTGATTCTTCCAGTGGTTGTGAGTTAAGTGACGGGTCCGGCCGCGAAAGTGACCAAGAATGGGATGTAGATAGTTTGGATGACGAAGAGTTCAAGCCCCCGGATAATTTGGATTACGAAGAGGGAAATTGAAAAAATGCGTCTATATATAGACCTCATATGTACCGGAGCAAGGTCTTTCTATGCTATATATTCTAGCTACTTCTTTGATTAGTTTCATGCATGACTTATTCATCAATCAGCAACTAGTCAACTATGGATTTTGGATAAATGGTGTGACTCTTAATTTGGCCAAGTTTTTAAGACTCTGAGATTTATAAGTTTCAAATTTATGATTGTGCTCAGGGTTTCTACGTGGATGGAGAAAGCTACTCTGGGAAACTAGCTAGACTACTTCTCTCAGGTTATTCTTGATGAACCCTTTTGGAGATATAGGATTACAGGCCGTGAATACGTGCAAACCATGGTAGATTTGGCTCTGGAAAGATATATACAATAAAATCAAGGTACGTATATAATTGGGTAATTGATTTATGTAAGATTCTCAATATTTATGTGATACACAATTTTGCCTATATTTGATCAACTAATTATTAGTATTTTTTGTGGGGATAATAATGGTAGGGATCGAGTGTGACTTGTGAATCGATTGTGAGGGCTATTCTGACTAGGGTGACCGGATTCAAGTTGTACATATCACTTTCATGGCTAGAGAGTCTCCCGATGGAGATCTTGTGGAATATCAAGCTAAGACGGAGAAGAAGGTTTGGCAACGTAAAGCTCACGCCATATTTTGTAGACCAACTCCAAAATTATAAGGGTACTCTCTATTTGATTTATTGTAAAAACTAACAACTAATAGCAAGTTTATTGGGGGTTCATATAAGGAGAGTTCTTAAATTTTTTATGAATTAATTGTGTACTGTTTGGAATATAAAAACTCATGATCTCTTAGATAAAATTTTCTCTTTTATTGGTAGGTTCTTATTTTGGGTCTCTTATTTTTTAAAATATTGGTTTTTAAAATTTTAAAATTTTAAATAGAATAGAAGTGGTATAAATGTGTAAACATTTAAGATTTTATAAAATTAAAAAATATTCTATTTTTATTAATTTTCAAACATACAAAACATAATAAAACATTAATACATTAATATGATTTGCCTTGCATTTTTCCCAAATATTCTAAAGAAAAAAAAAAAAGCATACTATTAGAGTTGATGCTTTCCAATAGAATCTTAAAGCAAGTTTGGATGCAGTGTATATCTCTTGACTGTATCTTTTGATGTTGGATAGACAAAGATCTGATAAAGAAGAGGAACGGTCTCAATACTGTGCTTGATACCCAACTCTTGGTCAGTGCATCAGAACAGCAACTCAGTAAAATCTCCCACTCCTCTTGGATCTCTATAGCTGCCTTCTTTCTCACAATATAAGACCTCCAAACTCTCTATAAGTATTGGAAAATGATGTAAGTAAGGTTATGCCTTCGTCTATATAGCTGAGATAAAGTCTCGTTAAACCAAAAACGACATCCTTAAATTCCAACTCAGAATAATCCTAAAAATGTACTGGAAATGATGACACCAAGTTTAGCCACTTCTTCCAATACCAACAATCACTGCACAAAACGTTCTCCTACTAATTTCACTATATGAACAAACAACTAAAGAGATCTTTTAACGATAGGTCGATAGCGACGGGTTTAATTTAAGTTCACCTGTTCAGCAAAAGCCAACAGAAAGAGGTACCTGAATATAAATAGCTGCAGCATTAGCACGTCTTGCATAACTGCGTAGCTCCCTCTCTTGAGACACTTTAGCAAGCAAAGCATCCCGTGATATCTCTCCACTGCTGGCGCCTCTAAGGGACACCTGATGCATCATCATCATGCACCAATTTTAAGAATATGCAATCAACCTTTGATCAACAATTTTGAAGCAAACTGAAACATAATTTTCAATTACCAATCCTAATTAACTTTTACATAAAAACAAGTTAATTCCCTCGGAGAAAAATAGTCTAATATTCCGAAAATGAGGCATATCAAGCTTCTTCTTCACTACCAGGAGGCTTAAAACTTCCACAAAATCTGAGTCCTATAAGAATTAAGAGCCCTAAGTTTTCCTAGAAACAAGGTGTCAAAAAAATTTAGTTTCTAGACTTACATATGGTTGTAAGCTATAATAATGCACAAAGACTAAACAAACCAATTGTATGTTTCTAAAAGAAAGTTTAAGTTGTATAACTTTCCAAACCCACTTAGTTTATAATATTTTAACGTAGGATATTGGTTTGTATTTTAACACATATCCTATATTACTAGATAAAATACTAATTAAACATCTTGTATCATCTTCAATGGTAATTCTACCATAGCCGTTGACACACCAAACTTTTAGTAATCGCGCGAAAACAATAGCCCAACAAATAGCTGAGGTATCCAAGGAAAACAATGTACCAGCTTTTTGGTTTAATACTGGTCTAATTATAAACACAATATCTCTCCAATCTTTGAGTATCTCACTTATGTCACCAAATTCCTAAAAACAACAACCCGATAAATTTAATTAAATTATGTATTTTTATTCATTAATATATATATATATATATATATATATATAACTTATGTGCTTAAATATGAATAAAACATTGATACTCCTAAATTTTATTCTTGTTGTTGTCATTGTCCTCTCTTATGAAGTTCTTGACCTCTTTATTGAGGGTTATTTTGTGGATTTGAAACACATCAAAATCTGTACAAAGATTGGAATTCTTTTGTTAAGTATCTTCTTCTTCTTTCTGCACATTGTTGTTCATCATTGCAAAAACAACAAATCTTCATACAATTGATGTATTGTAGAAGTTTAATTAGCTTTATTAGTAGAGATTTTTTTCACTTGGTTTCATAGATTGCATTCCAATTTGGAGAAATTTAAGTAATACGCGTTCGTTTTTTTAGAAGATAATTTGACGCTAAATTCAATTTGAAGAGAATTTGACGCTAAAGTATATCCATATTCATCGCTCCGTTAAACACCCGTTACAATCATTGGATATATTTTAGCGTCAAATTGAATTTTAAAAATCAGTATTTCCTATATGTATAAATTTATGAGAAGCCTTGTTTACATTTTGGCGCATAATAAATAACCAAGATGTCTACCTGAAGAGAGTCAAATGCCTCTACAAATTAACTCGGTCATGTTTTAAGATAATTAAGAAACACAAGACATGATTTAATAATGGTCTTCGCACTACCAGAAAAGGAAACGAAGCAGCGATGGAAGAGTGTGATCATTAGAGTAAAGCTCAAGACTGAAAATAAAACAATTGCTTATTATTAGTTAGGAGACAATAAACTTGACTTCTCATTTCAACGGACACGCTTTTTCGAAGGCTTCTTGCTCTTTCCTACACAAATCAAACTCGTTGGTGTAATAATACATGCATCCAACGTAAGCATCCATCTCCTTGGGGCATCTCTGGTGAAGATCCTTCAGCCTGCAAATTATCATTTTCACCAGTTTTTAAGAACAAACTAGTCCACAATTGCAAACTACTCAAGTTCAGATCTTGTTATAGACAATGCATCACCGTCCTATGGTTTGAACAAAGTAAGTGATCTCTCAAGATATTATCACTCACTACACAACGAGTCATACAACAGCTTCCTAGTCCGAGATACTACTAAACAAATGGCTAGTTTTAAAGGCTTTTGAGTTCAATTACAAGCTACGGAAACAAAGGATCCTGCTAATATCATTTTCACCAGTTTTAAGAACAAACTAGTCCACCATTGCAAAATACTCAAGTTCAGATCTTGTTATAGACAATGCATCATCGTCCTATCCTATGGTTTGAACAAAGTAAGTGAACTCTCAGATATTATCACTGATCACTACACAACGAGTCAAACAACACCTTCCTTAGATACTAACTAAACAAATGGCTAGTTCTAAAAGCTTTTGAGTTCAATTTCAAGCTACGGAAACAAAGGATCCTCCTAGGGAGGTCATAATGTAACAAAGACTTGCCAAGTTCTAGGAAATGTTCTTATGTTCCTGGACCTTAAAAACACTGTTAAACCACATCAAAACAAGTCTAAAGACTACTACTCCTTTCTCAAACTCTATGATCAGAATCCCTAAATCTACAATGTTTGGCATTATCCACAACCCTCATCAATTTTAAGAGCTTACAGAGAAATTGAAACGAGAAATAAGAAGTTAGGATACGTACAGGCCAAGAACACAGCGAGTGACTTCACGACCCTTCTCGAGACACTTCTCTGGGTTAGGATCGTTCTTCTTGCATTTCAAGAACGCCATGTTTTCTTGCATACACCTGATTCCAATATGCTTCGCCGACGCTGTTAAAACCGCCGATGTCGGGATCGGATTCCCCGTTCCGTCCACCGCCGCATTCGCCTCCATAGCTCTAAGATTTTTCCCAACAAATCCCTATATCTATAGATTTGTATATAACCCAAAATTGAGAATCAAAACTTCGAATTCCAAAATGAAAATTCGATAAATAACGAAACGTTATCTCACCTTTATTGCAGATGATGACTCGAGTCTTCTTCTTCTCCACTGAGAGAGAGAACAAACAATTAAAGCGAAGAAGAAGAAGAAGAAGAAGAAGAAGAAGAACAACAACAAAAACGCTGCGTTTTTCATCTGGCTTTAATGGGCCGGTATTGGGCTTAATTTAAAAGCCTTTTTTGGTTAAAACAAAACAGAAAACCCCAATCACTCGTTTCTAGGGTTTATCTATCACCCCGTCATCTTCGTCGGCGAGATTAGTTTCGGACTCCGTCGATTTCGATTTCTCAGGTACGCTTAATCATTCTAGCTTCTTCGATTTTGATTTCGAAGATCTCATTTCATCTCCTCCGAAAAGGGTTCTTCCAGTTTGTTAATCGTGTTGTAATTTGATGAATTGGAGCTGAGATATCTAAATTCTTAGGTGTTAGATCTGTTTCTCCGCTTAGTTTTTCACTTTTTCTCATCTCTAGCTTCACCAGATCTGTTTTTGTCCTCGTTTCTAAGTATTTGTTGAGAGCATTTTTCATATTATAAGCTAAAAAATGAGAACTTTATACGTTTTTGGTCCCTCTGTTTTCATCAGTTTCGAGGGTTTTTTTAGTTCGTCCTAATGCAATCTCTGTAATGTGACGACATTCTCATACTTGTTGTGTTTTTCTAAAGTAGATATGGGTGACAAGAGGAAGAAGACGTTCATGTTCATCCGTCTAGTTTCAGCAGCTGGGACTGGATTCTTCTATGTCAAGAGGAAGAGTACCAAGGGACTTCTTGAGAAGCTCGAGTTCCGTAAGTACGATCCTCGTGTTAATCGTCATGTCCTCTTCACTGAGCAGAAAATGAAGTGATGACACACAAAACATGCTTGCTTGTTTATGCTATCATTCTTGTTACAATTTAGAACTTGTATCGAAACTGTTTGTTGAATTCTCTAAAAACATAATTAAGTGCAGTTTGATTAGTATTGTTATCAAATTTTAATAATTCCAACGAGAGCACGATATTTGTTAGATCCTCCTACTTCTACAAGTTGCTTACCCGACGACCTATATAACTTTAGTAGTTTCCATATGTCTGCATAATCCGACCACTCTTATGGCTGCCTAAAAGAATCACCAAACAAAAGCCTAACAATTGGAGATCTTTGTGTCTTGTTTTCCTACAAAACGTTAAAGAATTGTTTGGCCTTTTCAAGGAAAGCTAAAAAAAATGTCTCTACCTTAGATGTATGCCTAAATGCATAACCGGTCTTGTTCCTAATCGACCCACCGTATCTCTTTTATGTTAGGTCATGACTTTGACTTGAGATGACTAAGCCAAATTTTGGATGTCAAATCGAATTTTTCTTCCATTTTAAGAAGATTCAATGAACACATACACACTTCTCTTTGGGGATGTACATCAACATCGCATTTCACACTATCTATCGTTTTGTAAATACATAAAAAAAATACGCGCTGCAGAAACTAACGACTATTAAATTAAAATCTATGTATAAAATATGAATATATTATACGCGTAAAAAGACGATAATGATGATTTTATAATGTTTGTCATATTAAAATGTTTTGATATGTAGTTTTGGAATTATAGCTTTGACTATCAAAAGTTATCATGTTGTTTAAGAGGAGATGATTAAAAGGTTTGCTAATTAAATTTTGTGGTAACAATCAAAATGTTTTAAATGCTCTTACACACATTCATATAAAACAAAAACATCCGTCCATGACATATATGCATGTTTAAGTATATATATGAATGGGAACACAAGAACAATACAGATACAAATCACTAAATTAATATATTCATGAACTTTAAAACAGAACCCACCAAACCGCATTATGAGTTTCTTGGCAGAGGAAGAAGAGTATGATAGAAGCACGTGGTATATTTACGCAGGAAGGAAGGAGATAGAAGAAAAAATCTGGTGAGGTATTAATTAAAGACGCCATTATCTTAAAGATCATCTTGTGTATTTTGTTTAGTATATAAAGAATAAAGTTTAGCAACCTAAACTTAAAAAAAGTATTTATTTTTTCCTTTTATCGTTTAACAAAGTAGCTTTTACATTCTTACTTTGCAAGTATTTTTTTTAGAAAGGTATGCGTCCTTTCAAATCCAATTTATCTATGTTTATGATAATAGTACTTTTTTATCATCACATTACTACTTGTTAATTCAGTGCGTAAAGTGGTGAACTAAGAAGAGAATGATTATATTATATTTTCCAAGAAAGTGACGGCAATATCGGACAAGTTAACATGAGCGGACCCGTAGGCCGTAACGTTGAATTTTCTTCGTCAAAAAATTCAACGACAAGAATATGATTCCTTCTTCATCTTCTATTCTTCTTTGTCGATTTATATTTGCATATCTCAAATACGATTATAGAGATTTGACAACAACAACAAAAAAACGATTATGGAAAAATTAAAGAACAGTAATAAATGAAGACAAAGACAACGTACGTATAGTTTATAGTATAAGTGAACAAATAAAGTAATAATAATACTACATGTCATGTCAGTCGTAAAAATTACTAAGTATTAAATAAAAGCACAATTATTTTCATCATATTATTATTATAGTATTATTCATAATTTCATATACTATATACAGATTTGCTTCTCTCTCTCTCTCACACACACACACACAGTCTCTCAGAATATTTGTCGAGCGGATTTGATATCGTAATTTGATACGATATAGAATTAGAATTAAATCGGTTTAGATAAATTTTGGTTCGAGGAAGATGCAAGATTCGGCAGCTCAACAACCCGGAGTTTCTATAATCGTCGTTGGTGATTCTTCTTCCTCTTCTTCTTCTCTTCATCCTTCTTCTCAGGTAACCCCTATTCCAACAATCTGACCTTTGTCGTCTCTCCCTAATTTGCTTTCTTTCTTTTCTGGGTTTTTTAGATAATCAGATTACAAAAGGTAAATCTGAAAGCTTTATTCCTCATATAACATGTGTATCTGCAAGAATCGCTTGAAAACGTATCTGGGTTTTCTCTTGTTTCTAAGTTTTGGTTGTTGTTGTTGTTCTTTGTGATTGCTTGGTACGGTTTGATTATCCAGGAAACTACATGTCTTTTAAACTCCAGGGTTTATTTTCATTCAAAGATGTTATCTTTTGGCTTTTTCTTTCTATTTATTTTCTCTTCCTTTTGTGGAATCTTGGATTTTGATCAACGACATGAATCACTTGTTAGGTACAGAATCTGCTTTTGATTTTATTATTAAGAGAACAAGCTTGAGCCACTTGGGATTGTTTTATACATAAACAAGTAACTTTTCAGCTTTTTTTCTGTTGCATATACGAGTACAAATCCATTGTTTAGATCTTGCAGTTACTGGTTACTACAAAGCTTTTCTTGTCCCTTATTATTGACATACTATACTGTTTTTTTCTCAAAATTTGGAGGTATGTAGAGATAGCTTGTGTGATTCTGTTTAACCATCTAGATTCAAATCGATAATGTTGTTGTATGTCTCTTTTATGTGTTATAAATGTTTGTGATCATTTTTTTCTTATTGTTTAATTTGTGTAAGAGGAAGACCTGAACCTTTGACTTGTGTGAATAAAATGCTTACAGGGTGATCATCAGGTTAAAGAAAAGTCTACTGAAGATGTCCCCAGCTCTCAATCCAGTGAAACTCATTTGGATCTTTCTATACAAATACCGCCAAGACCTATTCCATTCGGTAGCGGCCGTAACCCAAAGAGCTCACTGAAGTCCACTAGTTCATTCAAATCTGGTACTACTTCCTCACCTAGAGGAATCTTGCGGAATTTAAGCTTGAAAAAGAAAGTTTCTTCTCAAACCGAAAGCGAGAGAAGCTCCCTCCTATCTCCCGGGCTCATGGAAACTGTGCAAAAGCCCACTACTCCCACTTCAACAACGTCGCCTTATTGGAAAAGATGCTTGTCACTTCCTAGTAGACATGCCGCAAAATTGTCTCCTGTGGTATCTACACAGGTTTCAGCTGGGATGCCTGGTGAACCGCCTAATGTGAGTTATTCTATTTACATTATAGTCCTCTGTGTTATGTCAATTGTAATATGCGTAAATATGTTAAAATTCACTCAAGGAATCTCCTTTCTTGTCCAAAATGGAGCTGGAAGTACTAAAGATTGGATTTTGTTGCAGAAAGATTATGTTTGTCCAGCAGTTCCAAGGTCCTTGTCTATGCCCGGAAGAAGAAACAAAGTGATTGTGCGATCCATCTCTTTCGACAACCACAAAGCCCGTGTTGCCAGTGAAACTAGTGCAGGTACATGTTTCTAACAGGTGTTAGCATCAGATCTTTTCCCAAGTTCTCATTTGAAAGTTGAGTTTAGGCAGTGACTGGAACAATCAATGCTAATTCTCCCTTAAACATGGAGCCTTATTTTCTTTTTGAATTCTCATTGAATCAAAAGATACAGACTTGAGGTATGGATGATGAAGATACGAGGGTTTGATTGGTTCATATGCAGTGTTTTTTAGTGTAGGGGATATCAACGTTTAATCAATAATGTGCATAATCAAATGGTTGGTTCAGCGATTTTTTCTGTTTGAGAATTAGAAAGAAACTTAAAACTTTCTTCGTTTAGATGCTATGTGTATACTGAATAAGATCTCTGTTCCTCCATGTTTAGCAGATCCTATCTCTCCTGTTCCTCCTGAAGAAACTGATGAAGAAATTCCCGAAGAAGAAGCAGTGTGCAGGATCTGTCTAGACGTGTGCGAAGAAAATAATACTTTAAAAATGGAATGCAGCTGCAAAGGTGATCTCAGACTTGTTCATGAAGCGTGTGCCATGAAGTGGTTTAGTACAAAGGGAACAAGAACCTGTGACGTCTGTAGACAAGAAGTCCAGAACTTACCAGTTACATTGGTTCGTGTGCCCACAACTAATCAACTAAACCACAGGCGTGATCGCAGTCAACCGAATATGCAGTCACAAACCGTTAGGTAACTTCAAGATTCTTCTTTCTTTGACCATTCTTGGAAAAATTACACAACTGATCACCGAATGGTTTGGTGCAGTGCTTGGCAAGAGTTTGTGGTGCTAGTACTAATCAGCACAGTCTGTTACTTCTTCTTCCTCGAGCAATTACTGGTAGCCACTGAAACATATTCTGTGTTTTGATTGACTTTGTTGTGAAAGGCATTGACCAAAAAAATTGATGTTTTTTGGTAGATTCGGGACTTGAACAAGCAAGCTATCTACATAGCGGCACCATTTTCACTTACGTTAGGCCTTTTAGCATCTGTTTTTGCCATTGTCCTCGGTACACAGAACCACTGCCTCAGAAACTCTTAAGTCTCTCTCTCTCTTTCCTTTTTTTTGCCAACAAAATTAAGAACGCTTCTTTTCATAATCTGACTCTGCAGCCATCAGAGAATACATATGGACATACGCAGCACTTGAGTTTGCGCTTGTGGGCATGTTGGTTCACATATTATATGCTACAGTAAGCAATACTCTCACTTATCGGTTTTCCTCATTTCATTATTGATACATGAAGATCATTACATTTTCCCAATCTCTTTGTTTCAGGTTAGACTATCTGCGATCTATTCTATACTTTTTGCAGGAATTCTTGGTTTTGGGATAGCTGTGTGCGTAAACTCGTTGTACCTTCATTATTTTACTTGGCGTGTACGCATTGCAGAAAACTCAAGCCCAGCATGAAATCTCTTTTTTGAGTTTGTATGTACTATGGAAGAAGAAGTTGTTGATGAGGAGATTCACCTGATCCAGCAGTAACCTGTAAAATGTATATATGTACACGCTCTTCTTCGAACATGTTACTGAAGTTTCTTTTTTGTGGCCCCTAAAAGTGTGTTTTGCCAGGGCACGATGAAAATTTGTGAAAGGGATGACATTGTGTATCAGATGAAAAGAGTAATGTATGTGATCTATTTTTTCCTTTTTCTTTTCTGGATTAAAATCCAAAGGTTCGAGAACAACAAAATATGTGAGTACAAAACAGAGAGGTTTTAGGTAAAACAAAAAGGGGCATTCCGAGAATCGAACTCGGGACCTCTCGCACCCAAAGCGAGAATCATACCACTAGACCAAATGCCCTTTTGTTCTAATATAGACGAATAAGTGTATTACAAAACTCGTTTTAATATGTATGTAACAAATGTTTGCGTTAGCTATCTGAGCTTTTTTTTGGTCGGAAGCTATCTGAGCTTAAAAACAGAAATTTCAACTGACGCTCTATTTTACAAGTGAAAAGTTAATAGTAGAAGCACAATATGACCAAAAAGGGTTTTCAACAATTTAATTCAACAGTTTCTTACTCTAGCAACAATGGAGTATAGAGACAAATGCTAGTTAAGTTTTAAGTCCGACTGAACCAGAAGAAGGAAAACGCAAGAGCTAGACAAAAAAAAAAAAAAAAAACAATCGCCCACCAGAATCATGACTTGATCATGTCACAAAACAACAAAGAGGGATCAAGCTTATCGACGCCTCTTGAGGAGCTTTGGTTTCCCTTGTCAGTAAACCTGTACGTACGCCTGAACAAAATAAAACAGGCTCCAAAAATCGTGACTTTAGCAATTCATGAACACAACAGAGCCTCTGATTGAGATAATATCAAGAGGCATATCCTGAAGGTGGAGATTGATGGTCTTAGTCTTGAGCTGCTTCTTCTCTTGATAGATTTTGAGAGACAGAGACCGGTAAAGCAGCTGGATCAAGCTCATACCAACCCTCGGTTACGCCTATTCCTTCTGTTCCATTTAATCTGAATGACGGAATACTGTGTGAGAACCTACAGAACTCATGAGGTGGAATCTCAAAAGTGTTTGATTCATCCTTTGGCATTGGACAGAAAACACATTTAAAGCCTTTCACTTTAGACAAGAACCCAACTGATACCGTGGCTCCCTCTACATGATCAGACAGTATCTCAACAAATTCATACTCGTACTTAAGAGGAGAAACTGCTTCAGCCGACCATTTGATGTCCCAGTTCTTGAAAAGGGCCCATATTTCTCCTTTCTTTGGGAATACTTTAAACTTTCGACCCCTGACTCTTGTTGTGCTGCGGACCAAATGTGAGAAAATGGAACACTCCTTCGTCTCTTCCATATTCCCTACTTCAAACTTACCAACAGAGACAGGTAAATTTGGTCTTTCATTCTCTTCATCTTGGTCTACCTCTAACCATACGTACTTAATCATGAAATCAGGAGTTGTTACTTTTCTTATGATAGCATAAAATCTAGGCATTCCCTCGTCTTCATCATAAACAGCCCACATCTGGCCGACTTGAAAACAGCTTTTTTCCCTCAACTTATCGAAGTCACTAAAATCAGGATCATCATAGTTTATCAAATTTGGTTGTGCTCCACTCTCTGAACTCAAATCGTCCTCTGAACCACTCGCACCAGCAGGGGTTTCCACCGGGTCTTCTTTTATCTTCTCTTCCGTGTTTATTCTCTCAGTTGAGCTATGCTCCTCATGCATCTGCTTTTCCTCTTCTTTCTCTTCACCGTTTTCAGGTACTAAGTCTACATCATCATCACTCAGATTCTCGTTATAGGAAACCTTCTGCTTGCTACGGACTGACCTCCGAGGCTTCTCTCCTCCTTTGGACCCCAAATCTCGTGCTGCCACAGTATCATTGACCACATCATCTTCTGACTCACTGCTACTTTCACTATCAGAGCTTTCACTACATTCAATTATATTCTTTCTCTTCCTCTTCCCAGTGTTTTTTGCAGTAGAGCCCGGCATAGGAAAACTCGCCTTTGTAGAGGAAACTTTGGGAGGATGTTCTGGACGCTTTGGAAACTCGCCTTTTTGCGGTTCACTGTAAGCCTTTTGGTCTGGAAATTTGTTCTGTTGCGGGAAGGATGTAGTCTGATATGATCCTTTCCCTGGTGGTGCATTCTGCGAAGATATTTCATAAGAAGTGAACTGTTTTTTACAAGACGCACAAGTGACTTCCTTGTTGACATATTCCCGACTATATTCCCACCTCGCCGGGCAGAAGGCACAAGATGTCCAAAAGGTTGCACGGTGACCGAAAGAAGCTGGTTGGGCATGAGCTTTCTGGTAAGGATGGCCGTTTTCAGGTCTCAATTCAGTGAAGATATTCCTGTTATTAACGCTTGCCCGGAACACAGGCTGTGTGTTATAATTCGGCACCTGTTGGGTTCTATACGGTGGTCCAGGTGCAGGCTTTCTCCAACTTCTGCGTTTAACGTCATGAAGCTTCCTTTTCTCTTTGTCCAAAAGTATCCTCTGAGCGTCACCAATCAATTTAAAAGCAGATTCAGCACCAGGGAGCTTGTTTTTATCAGGGTGGAGAAGAAGCGCAAGCCTCTTGTACTGTCTCTTGAGGATAACATCATCAGCGCTCTGCTCAACCTGAAGTATACCGTACCAATCCATCTCAGTGCCAAACAACTTCTCCGTTGCAGCACAGTGAACATCACAGACCATAATCATACGAGATATGTTATCAAGGCTGGCATCCATTTTTTGAGCCTTCAAAGCAAGCTTACGTGCAGCAGTAAAATCAGTCTTTTTCATCAAACCCTCCGCTAAATCTTTGGCTCTAAGAGCCTCATCTCTATTGATACTCATAATCAATCAAGCATAAGTATCATAGAAACCCCCAAACCCGAGAGAGTGATGTAAATGACCCCTGCTCTGATCCTGCTACATAATAAAATGAGATCAAACTTGTTTCAATTAGAGATCCTTGTGCTATATACAAACTACAAACTATAGTATAATTGCAAAACCAAAACATGGATGCACGTAAATCAGAGAAAACGTTCCTTACTGTAACATAAGAGGAGAGGATTGAAGGAAACCCAAATTAAAAAAAAAAAAAAATTAGAAACCCTAGACATGTGTCTTACGTTCTCTAGAGATACCATTTCAAGTCAGAAGTGATAAAATCAGAGGAGAATTAAAACAAAACGAGAGTTAAACGACGAATTCATCGTGGAATTGAAATATTCGAACACGGCGATACCGGCGGCGAATGAAACAGAGGAGGAATCAATCCCCCCAAAATTATAATATATTTAGAGGATCTGACGATTTAACGAATTTACTCAATGGAGAATATTTTGAGAAACTTACTGGCGGGAGTTAACCGAACGGCGGAGAGGAAGGAGGATTCCGACTAAAGTTCACGACGTCTCTCTGATGTGAAACTGGAAAAGCCCATCCCCAATAGATTTGATTAAGTTTTGGGGTTAATTGAAAGAAAAAGAAAATGACGTATTTTAAATTAATTGCAGATAAACCCTCCAACTTTTGTTAGAATTGAGATTCGCAAATTTACACTCAGTTTTATCCTAAACAATTGGGAGAAGAAAAGAAAAAAAAAAAAAAAATAGACAAAAGGAACAAACGCAACGTGAAGAGTCAGATTCAGATCCTAAAAGATTCCTAATCATTCTGATCGGAGATTTCAAATCAGTACTGGAACATGAAGAAGAAGAAGAAGAAGTAAATAAAAAGGAAGCTTACTTTGCCGAGGGAAGACGAAACGGTGTGTAGAGAGATTTTGTCTGGCCGGGAAAAGAAAACAAACTCAAACATAAAACTGATGACCAAGTTATAAAGTACGTGTGTAAGTGAAGTACCCCTTTTTGTTTTTTTTCGAGACTGATTCATTTTTCAAGTTGGCGGGTTAAATTGTCATTCCTCTTTTTCCCCCAATTCTTTTTTTTTTGCTTTGGCGGGAAACAAAAAAAACCCTTCGTGCCAAATAAAATTTTCTTTCAATTATTACAGTATTGTATAACAAAAATAAACCGGGAAAATATACCAAATTTTCGCACATTATTTTGGGTTAGATTTGGATTTAAATAAATTTAAGGGATTTATTGTAGTTTCAGTGTCGTTTATTGTTGTAAATTTGTAATTATTGAATTAATTTATTACATTGTTAGTGACTCAGTGGTATATGATACAACATACAACGCACATTCTCGTAAAATATTGAATCAGTGGTATATGTCATACAACGCACATTCACCAAAATTTATTGAATCAGCCATCAAAATCTCTTCTAGTACTTTGTCATGATTTGCCTGAAGAGTTCCTCTGGAGCTGCACACAACAACATTCACAATATTATATCATAATTGGTGAAAAAAAAATAAAAGAATCTCTTATTTTTAGCTTATGTGATTAGCAAAGTCAGCTTCCTTTTCTTTTTTTTTAACGAGACATGTTTTTTGTTTTTTTTTTTTATATATCTATCTTTATGATCTCTATCGATCATACCGGGCAAATCGGTTAAAAGCTCGAACTGCTCAAGCGCCTGTCGGACAAACATCTCCGAACCGACGACTATCTTGGCTCCTGATTCTTCTGCTTCTCGTAAGAGTCTCGTCATCTTCGGAGTATAGACCGCATCAAATACTAATGAATAGTGCTTCAATGCATGCTATCCGATCCCATCAACAAAGAAAATATTCTAGTTTTTTTAAATTTGCCTCTAGAGAGAACACAAAAAGATTTCAACAATGGTAAGGCATATACGAAAAATGTACCTTGGAAATGGGAGTCAAATCGACATTTGGCTGCATGCCCATTGATGTGGTGTTGACCAGAATCATCCCATCTTCCTGATGAAAATCATCTATATCCGCTAGCGATATGGCTTTGCCTCCAATTGAATCCGCTAGTTCTACGGCTCGTTCTACCAAACAAAAAAAAAGGAAGTGTCAAGATAAAATATGACATAATGTTAAAAGTGAAAATTTTGTACTTGATGAAGCTTAATTATACCGTAAGTCCTATTAGCAATAAAAACGTTAGCTCCCTTTTCTTTTGCACCATAAGCAAGTGCCCTGCCTGCACCACCAGCACCAATAATCACTACTGTTTTACCAGCTAATGGCGACGACAAGGAAGGAACATTGCTCGGATCATCAAAGCCTGGAAGGACCAAACAAAAATAAAACACACCAGAAGAGAGAATATTCAATGAAGTTACATAAAGAATCCCACATCGGATAATAAAAAAAAAAGGATATATATATAACTTGATAAAGAATCCCACATCGAAAACTATAGTAAATATTTAATGAAAACAGAGAACTTACTACTACGCAAGCCATCCTCAATAGCAGAAATAGCACCATAACAATCCGTGTTGTAACCCAACAATTTTCCATCGCTTTCTCTCCTTCGTATTGTGTTCACAGCTCCTACAGACTATAAGATAATGCACTACGCATTTCAGCAATATTACTAAGACGATGATGATATATATATATATATGCTATATGATAATGATTTTAGGTCATGATTAGCATATCATACTTTTGCTAATGGATCAACTTCATCACAACATTTCAATGCATCTTCCTTATAAGGAATTGCACAGCTGCATGTCAACACAAGTGCTCTATTCAATTTTCTTGGATATTTAATGAAAATATGTAATTTTTTCAATAAAAAAAAAAAAAGGTTATGTACCTGAATCCAACGAAATCAAGAGATGCGTATGCTCCAAGAAAGCTAGCAATATTATCGGCTAACATGTGGATATACACTCCATCATAGCCAATTGTTTTGAAACCTCGATTGTATATAAGAGGTGATCTACTGTGACTAATAGGATTTCCCACAACTCCATATACTTTAGTCTTAGTACCAATCTTTCTAAAGTTGTAAAGATCCAACAGATCATTAACCGTTGGTTGACCAAGTGCGTTCATCTTTTCGGACTCCAAAGTGGCATATGTCAAATATCCACCAAATTTCGAACTTAGTATCCAAGAAATTAGACCTCTTTCACCCATAGCTAATCCAATTGTGGGAACCTGAACGTTTCAGTGAGATAGTAGTCCATATTTGCAACGGGTAGAGATCCAAATTTTATCTAGATTATGTATTGCACTTACTTGAGAATTTGAGGTTATATGGAAAACGCGAGCAACATCTGTGATGTTAACAGCAGTCGTAACAATTTTTACTATATCAGCTCCAGTTTGTTGTATTCTTGCAACAAGGTCTTCGAGATCCTCAACACTAGGAGTATCCTTATAGTTGTGCGATGAAACAATGACTTTAAAATTTTCAGGCTTCTTTCCATGAATCGATTTGATGAACTCACTTGCAACCTTATCATACGAAGAAGTCAAACTCATTAATTATTATAGCATCAATCCAAAAAAAAAGAGGAATTATTAAGTTATAATATGTGACCTGAAATTCAATATCAACATAATTAGCTCCTAACTCCATAGCTAAGCGTAGCACATCTTGTCGTTCATTATCATTGCCTTCGTAATGACCACCTTCCCACTTTGGTCTAGATCATCATACGAACATTAACATTACTCATAATGCATCATGCATGTACACACAAACAAACCATAATAATTCATTAAATGTCCTATGACACAAACCTGTAGGTGAACAAAGTTGGTAGAGGACATTGTTGTATAATGGTTTTCAGATCCTCAAGAGGGTTGAATACTGTTAGAGCGTCCAATCGAATTTCCACCAAGTCCGCACCCAATTCATGGGCTTTGAACATTTCAGTCACCATTTTGTCTATTGAGTTCGCCATCAGGGGGACACAAATCAAACTATGATTCTTCACAGTTTCTTTGGTTCTTGGAATTTTCATTTTTTCTTTGTTTCTGATCGTCACTTCCGTGGAATTTGAAACCACCTTACACGTTGCAAACAAGATATAAAGTCACAATCTAGATTTGTCATATCAGTTGTAGTGTCAAACCAACTAATGTGTTCAAAACGAAATTTGTGAGTACTTTGGTTATGTAGAATAAAAAAGTCTATCCATATATTCATGACGATAGTGACAAAACTGACAAGTTCATAGTTGTTTAGTTGCTTTACAACCTGTAGGACAAGCAAGTTGCCCAAATCCATCACTTTCGAGACTTTATAATGTTAAATGTATTATACTTTTTTTTTTTTTTTGAACAAAGCTAGCAGGATTTTTATTGGACTGACTGAAAGGATTAAAAAAAAGATTGTAAAGTATAAAGTTTTTTAAATAATACAATACATGTACAACATTTTTATTAACAACCCTTAAAATTATTGCGACGGTACTATATTTTTGGCTCTCTTTATGCTAGAGGAAAAAACACAGCCACTAGATAGTGTTCGGTCGCTGTGAAAAAAAAAAAAAGGGTAGTGCTTAGTCGTGATGGTGCATGGCCCTCACGCTTCCCTTATTGTCATGTGTTTCCAAAAAATGGTGGGTTCCTGACATGCACCGTACTTAAATAAGTTTCCCACATGTCCTACTCCTACTTGAGAGAGCTAATTAGGTAGCATCACCAACCAATTTATCTATTTAGTGTAAATTATAAGTAAAATATAAAATATAATAAACATATTTTAAATTTATATTTTGCATATGAAAATGGAGATGGGTTAGAGCAAATCAAACTCTAAACTCTATTTCAGAAATGAGTATAGAGATGGATTAGAGATGGTTATATCTTTCGAAACAAATTTGATTAATTATAATATATTTCGTTTGTGAATTGTGAAGACAAATTTTTAGTCTAACTGGCTTTACTCGACCATGTTAGGTTAACCGATTGTCCGGAAAGAAAAAATATATATCGTAAGTACACTTATTTTGTATATGTAAGATACTATATATTTGTATATATATGTAAACGACAATCATACTAGATCTACCATATTTATTGTGTATATTAACAAGGCTAGTCACTTACAAAAGCATTGTTTGGTTTCAAACTCCGACGACCTGAGAACACAACGGAAACCGGTGGATTCTTGGTGAAGAAGGCATTCGATCTGAACCGGACAGCAAGATCGGTGACCAAAGAAGGAAAGTTGGAGACCACACTAGTTGAAGCAGCTGCCATAAAACCCAAGCCAATGACCATGCGGCTCTTTTCAAACTTTCTCAAGTTTGAAGCTTATTTTTCTTCTTCTTCTTCTTCTTGTCTTGTTTATTTCCCAGTCGTTTGCAATTATTAGACTAGTAGTCTTTTGGTATTGCTATATATATATATAGACTTAAAATGGTGGTTGGCTTAACAGTTTTGTTTTTTTACTGTAGAATATTATATGCCGGTTTGGTCTTTTTGTTTCTTTTACTAGAGACTTTTTAGTTTTACCCTCATGGAAAAGGAGAATAATAATCAAAAAGAAAAGAACTGCAGTCTACCAGAAGTTTGCTTTATTGCTTACTTTAGTTGGAAAAAATCTACTAATTTTTCCAAATGCCAAGAGACGTATACACACACCTCTCATTTATATTTTTGGCAAATGAGACACGTGAACCAAAAGGAGCCTATCTCCATTACTCAAAGCGTGACGAAATCCAACTGCTTCGCCTCCCAATACACTGTACTCTGTAGACTTAGGTTATTCGGAGTAGTTGGAAGAGTTATTTGCCAGTGAGATTGGTTTAATCCTCTGCCTTTGTTTTGTTGTATCTCAGCCATCTTTCGAGCCTTATCTTTTGTGGCTCTAGTATTTTTTGGCTTTTTCTAGTGAGGTCCATATTGGTAGAAGCAGTTGTTTAACCACCACATGTGTATTTTTTCTTTTCTTTTTTAAAACACATTCAGAAGGTAGAACAAAAACACCTCTCATTCTATACATATTAGTGTCACAAAAGTTGAATTATTTAAGAAAGATTACAATATTCTGATATGGGAGGTATTGTTGTACTTTCATCAAATATTAACGCTTGTAGAAGTGTGGCGAATTACATATAGAATCTTAGCCATGTATCGGATTCTAGCGAGATGTATTAGATTTTACATGATAAGATTACACAGTAACAATCAGCTATCGCCTCAAAAACAGGACACTCTCGGAAAATACAATTGGCAATTCTATCGAGTTCCCTTGGAAGAAGAACATACACACAGACACACAAGACACACACTTAAGTATGTCTCAGTAGTTGGACATGATCTGCCAGAAGAGTTCCTTTGGAGCTACACAAACAATTCAACATAAAGTCAGTTTTAAGTTTTATGGAACAGAAGACATGAGTTTTGTTTCATACGAGTCACTTACCAGGCAAACCGGTGAATATCTCAAACTGCTCGTAAGCCTGCCTGACAAACATCTCTGAGCCCGAGACTGTTATGGCTCCGCATTCGTCTGCTTCTTGTAACAGCCGAGTGATTCTAGGAGTGTAGACCGCATCAAATACCAATGCGTAGTGCTTCAATGCATGCTGCAGAAACAAAGACAACCTAGCTTACTGATGTGTCTTATAGATTAAAGATCTGAAGAGCGTTTGCAGGTGATAAGATCGGAATTTATTCTTTACATAACAGAAAATAACATATTTGCTCCTTTGCTGTCGATAGATAACATTAGAAAAGAGTTGTTATAAGGAGAGCTTACCTTGGAAATGGGAGTCTCACTAACATTTGGTTGCATACCCATGGATGTGGTGTTGGCCAAAACCATGCCATCTTCTGGGTGAAAGCTATCTAAATCCGCGAGAGATAACGCTTTGCCTCCAATTGCTTCCGCGAGTTCTAGTGCTCGTTCTTTAGAAACACAACATCAGGCAGACAAAAAAACCACATCATCAATTACAACCGCAAACATGACAGCTAAAAAGTGATAAGATGAAGAGTATTATCAAGGCTGAGCATGACTGGCAAGAGTTATATTTAAAGGGGAAAGCGCCAGTTTAGGAAATGTAATTTTACCGTAAGTTCGATTAGCAATTACAACTTTGGCCCCCTTTTCTTTTGCACCATAAGCAAGTGCCTTGCCTGCTCCACCAGCACCAATAACCACTACTGTTTTACCGGCTAATGGCGAAGAAGAGGAAGGGTCACTGCTTGGATCACCTGAGCCTGAAAAATAAAAGCAAAAGAAAAAGGCTTCATTACTAAAAACCGAAACTTTTCCACGAGAAGCAACAAAAAGATGGAAACTGTGAACATAGAACTTACTTCGTAGGCCATCCTCAATAGCAGAAATGGAACCAAAACAATCAGTGTTGTAACCCAACAACTTCCCGTCGCTTTTTCTCCTTAGTATAGTGTTCACAGCTCCTATAGACTGTAAGATAATAAAAAATCAAACATTCAGGGTGAAACAGTATGAAATATTCTATCTGCTAGTGCTTAGGGTTACTATCAAAATTATCTGGTGATTATTAGGAAACCAGACCTTTGCCAATGGATCAACCTCGTCACAACATTCCACCGCAGCTTCTTTGTGAGGAATTGTACAGCTGCAGGTAAAACAAGTTTATATCATTCACCCAAAAATTATTCTATTCCCATGCAAACCTTAAAACGTAAAAGTAAAATGTGGACTATTCTGTTCATTACTTCAGAATTGTTTACTCTGGAGAATAACTTATTTGTCACCGTTATCGCTTACCTGAATCCAGCGAAACCAGCGGCTGAGTATACTTGGAGAAAGTTTGCAAGATTATCAACTAACAAGTGAACATATACTCCATTAAATCCAACTGATTTGAAAGCTTGATTGTGAACAATAGGTGATTTGCTGTGACTGACAGGCTTGCCAATAATTCCATACACCTCTGTGTCAGGACCAATTGTTCTAAAGTTGTAAAGATCCAACAGATCTTTGATCGTTGGTTGACCTGGCGCAGAAACTTTTCCAGAATCTAAGGTGCCAAAGGTCAAATAACCACCAAATTTGGAACAAAGAATCCGAGACATTAGACCTCTTTCGCCCATAGTAAGCCCAATTGTGGGAACCTGAGATTTGTGTGACAACAAGGAATCACATTCAGAGGTCGGCAAACACTTGATTTACTTCATGCTGGTAAGCAAGACACTTACTTGAGCATTTGAGGTTATATGGAACATGCGAGCAACATCTGTGATGTCCACAGCAGTAGTAGCAATCTTCACTATGTCCGCTCCAGTCTGTTGTATTCTTGCAACAAGGTCATTGAGATCTTCAACGGAAGGGGTATTCTCATAGTTGTGCGATGAAACAATTACTCTGAAATTCTCAGGCTTCTTTCCTTCAATCGATCTGATGAACTCAGTTGCAATCTTAACAATGCGAACATAAGAGTAAAGAGAAACTGATAAGCTAGCATCAAAAGCACCTTCTGAATACCAAAATTCATCAGTTTATACAACGCTAACCTGAAGTTCAACATCAACGTAATCAGCTCCCAACTCCATGGCCAACCGGAGCACATCCTGTCGCTCCTTCTCATCACCTCCATATTGACCACCTTCCCATTTTGGCCTAAAAAGCAGAACATAATACCAAAAAAAAAAAAAAACTTTTACTCTACAAAGGGAAAGAAGACACCACCAGGAAGTTCCATATCAAACATTAAATAAAGTGTCAAGCTTTGAACACACAAAACAAACCTGTAGGTGAATAGAGTAGGCAGAGGAGATTTCTTTATAATGGTAGTAAGATCCTTAAGAGGGTTGAAATCCTTAAGCCAATCTAATCGAACTTCAACCAAGTCAGCACCCAATTCCTGTGCTTTGAAAGTTTCAAGCACCATCATATCTATTGAATCCGCCATCACTGGAGCACAAATCAAGCTCGGATTTTTCACAATTTCTTGACTTCCTATCTCCACTTCCGTGGAATTTGAAGCCACCTAAAGGGTCACACAGAACAGAACAAGGATATAAATTCCCACACTCTAGATAAAGTTTCGTCTTTTCAGTTCTATACATATAGTTTCAAACTCAGAGCAGAACAAAATCTGAACATCAAAAGTCTTCTAATTGAACATCAAAAAGGAAGAAGATTTAACTAACATAGACGTTGGAGGGTTCCATGCTTCGCCGGCGCCGGTGATCGGATAACAAAACGGGAAGCGGCACACTCCTGGTTTGCAGGGAAAAGAACTCGGCGGAGAAGGTATTGGATTTGAAGCGGAGAGAAGAATCGGCGGCGGAGAAATTGAGGTTGGCGGCGGAGGTAGGTGAGCGTCGTGGATTAGAAGAGAGGAGACGCGGAGAGTAGGTGAGACGAGAAGAAGCAGCCATTGTGGGAAGAGACGTCAAACAAAAAAAGCTAACGGGGACCCTTTGGTTGCCTCTTTTGCAAATATTTTGACAGATTCTTAAATTTTGGTTTTTTTTATACGCTGCAATATAAATGTTAGGTGGCTTTTCTAGTTTCGGAGTTGGTGTGTAGGCCTTAGTGGTGATGGATCATTTGTGGATAAACATAATTCTATTTTTTATTCAGATATTTCTCCTTTTTATGTAACTTTGTTTTTTCAGCTTCGATCAAGTTAGTCCTCATAAGAAAATTCAAAATTTGTAATCAGAAAATTCAAAATATGTAATTCAAAAGAATGTTTGAAATGTCACAAAAGTTTAGAGTGTGATGTTTCAGAATTAAAGGTTTGTTGGTTCAACTCTGTAAACTCAGTAGAGCATTCAGTACCATAACTATAACAGTTGGGCATGCAATGCTGTATATATAAAACTCGGCTTGTTTTCGCATTTCATGGGCCCAAAGAAGCATATAAAATGGGCTTTTGTGATTGTTCGGGCTCATTAGTCTCTCTCTCTCTATATATCAGTTGTTCACAAACGAAAGCTTTTGATTATCTCACAACTATTAAATTTGATTTGGTTCGGTTTGATTACGTATTCTTTTGACTGGTTTCGAATCGAATTACCGATATTGGATAATGGATACCACTATCTAAAAAAGTAAACAAAACCTTTAAGCAAACTCACTCACATTCAAAAAGAGATATCATTAAAACCAGCAACCCCAAAGAAACATTCTCACACCACAAAGCTTTTTTAATTTTTTTACTCGCCAACAAACTTTGGTACAAAAGACAACAAAATATTTGGTTTGGAACAACCCTTTACACTGTACTTCTTATTTGAACATCCAACAACAAACTTTTAATCACTCTTGCTTAGTAATCCGGTTTATCATTTGTATTAGTTGAGTTCGATTTATTTATCAAGTACTACACATATAACCAAAGAAAAAAAAATTGGTAGTCCATTTCATTTGCATGTATTGAGAAAACTGATTATGTGCAATATACATATAGCAGCTTCTACTCCCTCCTCAAGATTTCAACAATAATATTTTCTTTTCCACCGAACACATCCTTTCAGTTAAAAAAATACTAATCAACTTTTTTAGAAAAGGTGAGACAGATTTCAATTAAAAAAAAAATCTAATATTTTACTATTAGAGCTAAAAGATTTCTTTTAAAGAGACAGTATCATTACAACACAAAATGCTGATGAGTAGAGTGAGAGAGAGAGAAAGACAACCTCAAACCAAAAAAAAAGAAGACAAGCTTTGATTTGTTCATCATTACAGTAACAAAAAGATGGCTTCATCTATAATGCTAACACTCATCACCTTCACCTTCATCTCTCTCTCCTCAACACTTTCCATCTCTTCCCTGACGACAAACACGATCCCTTCTTCCCCAACAATCTCTCCCTTTGATCAACAGATCTCGCCGGAGATCGCTCCTCTCCTCCCTTCCCCTGCCGTCTCCTCCACTACTCAAACCATCCCTTCTTCTTCAACACTTCCCCAACCAGAAAACGACGACGTTCTCGCCGATCCTGATCCCGCCTTCGCTCCCTCCGCTTCTCCACCGCTTTCTTCTCTTGCTACTCCGTCTTCTCAAGCTCCTCAAGTTCTACTCTCCGTCGTCTTCGCCGCCGCCTCGTGTTTCTCGCTCCGTCTTCTTGCCGTTTCAGCTTTATAGGTCATTTATATTTTAGACCCACGTACGTATTTGTTTTCATGAGTTTTATATGTCCAAAACATATTTGTATTTCTCGAATAAACATTTATTTCTAGTCAAAACAAACATTTACAGTTTACTAGTCGTATATTTATTTTGTCTTCCAAATAATATTTTGTTACAATCTATGAGTAAAGCGTTAGTAAATCACATAATTGATGCATAATTAACTAATTAATTGGAAATTTTGAATAAATATCTAATCTACCATTAAGTAATTCACATACAAACAACACACTTTGATAACTTTTTTTCTTTCTTTCTTTTCACTTCATCTATATTTGTTTATGCAGTTGCTTTATTTTGTTTTTTTTGCTAGTTAAAGAACCTTTTGAAAAAGTAGAAATAACGTTTCAAAATAAAGTTTCATATGCTTTACAGTCTATTGTTCTCAGTAGTATCAACTTTTAAATCAAACTGTTCTCACTCAGTACTGTTTATATGCAATTGAATCCATAGGTATGCAAATAACAATGGAGTTATATATAGACAGAAAAATGGTCTACAATAATCAATTCTTAATATAGGGATTTATAGCCACTATAAATAAAATTACACGCAATTTTTATGTATTTAGACTTTAGAGACTGTCTTATAAGACTACTCGTTGTAGATATCCTCTTCAAATCCTTTTAGTTATTTTACCAGTTGTTTAATGGTTATTTGGTCTTGATCTTGAGTTGAGACGTGTATAGGAATTGAAAGACGTGTTTAGTGAATCCTACTATATTAATTGAGAAGTACAAATATGAAACTAACCTTAAATGTATAAAAAATTACATTCAATTGCCATTAGAAAAACTTAATTAAGATTAATAAATTAATTAAATAAATATAATTAATTAAAAAACGAAAATTAGGAATACATTAAATAAAATAAATTGTAGAAAAGTAAAAAAAAATCTTTCAGAATCAAAACTAATCCGTATTAACAAAAAAAATTAACAGCTAAGATTTTAAAAATCTAATCAAATAAAATCTACAACTACAAATTTTATCCTACTATATTAATTGAGAAGTATAAATATGAAACTAACCTTAAAACGTGTAAAAAATACATTCAATTGTCATTAAAAAAATAATTAACTAATTAATTAAATAAATAAAATTAATTAAAAAATGAAAATTGGGGACACATAAAATAAAATAAATTGTAGAAAAGTAAGAAAAATCTATTAGAATCAAAACTAATTCGTACTTAAGAAAAAATTAACAGGTAAGATTTTAAAAACCAAATCGAAAAAAATATACAGCTACAAATTTTATCAAAAAAATTTCCACCACAGGTTAAAATTATTACAGACAAAAAAAAAAGCCACAGAAAAAAAACAATAAATGTTGTTTTCAAAGATACTTTTTAGAACTTTTACTAGCTATATTTAGTTTCTCTTTTTTACATTTTAGTAAGGATTGTGTATTTACAGGTTTTCAATAACATTTTTAAAATACAAAAATTATAATATAAGCAAACCAAATTTTTAATCACAAACTATTATAAATAACATAATAATAAAATCAATTATTACAAATTTTTATTAAAATAATATTCAGCCCGCGGTTCTCCGCGGGTTAATACCTAGTTAATAACGTATTTAAGTATATTGCAATATTGCAAAATTCCTAAAATGCCAGAAGGCTAGAGGCGCATGCATGTGAGTTACTGCATAATGCAAAAGCAAGAACAAAAAAAAAAGCTGCCTTCTTCTCTTGTCCGACGCTTTATTTTGTTTCCGGGATTTCTTAATGCCATAACAACAATAACGGATCAGAAATGGTTTCAATATTAAATTTATATTTAGGTGAAAAAAGAATATATAAAGGACGTTTCTTTGTTTTCACATCATATATTTAGGGTTTTAGTTTATGCGTGACAGATTGTAATAATGTCACTATATATAATAGGTTGAGACCCACTCACTTAGTTTGTCCTTAGTGGGAAGACAAAGATATTAAGCAAGCAAATATATATTATTGTATTTGGTAATTTCGAATTCGTCAACAAGTTTCCTGCAGAATTATGAACATTAGAAGATTAATTTGTATGTAATGTTTGTTTAAGAAGTATGTACGAGAAAGTGTACACAAACTTTAAAGAAAATTCATACCAAAGGAAAAAAAAAAAAAAAAAAAAAAAAAAAAAAAAAAAAAAACTTGAAAGAAAACGACCCCCAACGCAAACGGCGTATCTCAAAACGTAGCCGCTAACGTCTACGTTGATTGGGGTGGACAGTGTTACTCAAGTCATTCTCACAAGTCACCCTATATCAGTCACAGTCCCTAAAATTACAATTTTACAACAAAACCGCTAAACCAAACACCCAAAAACCAAACCACAAAAATTGGACCGGCTCTTACAAAACCAAAATCAAACCGATCGAAGAAAAAAAACCACATCAAAATGCGCCCATATAGCAAAAACCATTGTACCAAAACTGGAGGCAAAAAATGAGAGCCGTAAACGCGATCATCTAGTCAAAGATCTTTACCCACATTAATATGGTCCGTCAAGGTTCACCGTTTTGTTCCTTGATTTCTACTCCTTCACTCCACTGCCGGATACTTGTCTCAACTGGTGAACCCGGAACGACAGGAGAAACTCCTCTGCCGCCAAAAATGCGACGCATAACAGCGTTATCGAATTTCCTCCAGTAGTGATGAATGGCTCGGGACGGAGTTTTCAAGAACATTTTAAAGGTGATCGGTTGATCAATGTGGTCATAATACGGGTCATAGATACTATCACCATTGAGGAGCGGGTCCTGTAAAGAAGATCCCGGTGTGATCTGCAGCGCGGTCGTGGAGGACCGTTTTGATGAAGGGTGCAAGTGTTTTACTAACGGTTTGGTTAGCAAACCAAACACCTGCCAAAAAAGGTAAGAGATGATTAGGATAAATACCTTGTTACATATTCGTTTTATTTTTGTCTAATATGTTCAATTACGTGTTGGATTGGTTAAACCCGATTTGACTTTACTAGGATGCAAACCGGTTTGCGCAAAGAGTTGAAACGTACCACAGTACTGAAAAGAACAACGGTAATGGTGCTGGTGATCATGATAGCGTTTCCAAGAACCTTAGTGTGTCCTGAAGTTGTGAACTATATATGATGTAAGAGAGAGAGAAAGAAGAGACTAGTGAGAACTTATTGAAACCCAAAGATCGTTATAATAGGTTTTTTTCTTTGTTTCTTGTAGTTCACGGATCAAAACCTGGTTATAAGCAAGAGCCATTGACACTGCACCACGCATCAGACCAGCCCACCAAATGGTTACTTGTTTCTTCCAATCTAATTTCTCATCTGGTGACTTTGTCAAATTAGACAAGAAGGATAATGGGAACACAAACGCAGCACGACCCAGAAGAATAAGCCCTAGAAGTATCGAACTCACTCCAATCGACTGACCAGGACTGCGCAAAGTAGTGTTGAAGCAAGATCACTATAATGAATTAACGAAAGCAAATTGTACATATTTTCATTTGACACACTGTAGAAAGTCTCACCTGTCGCGTACAACGTCCCATTTCTCAATATCGAGAGCATCCATTCCAACGTAAAGGAAGATAAAAATCTCAGCTAGAAATGACAATGCAGCAAAAGTGTGTCTACGCCAAGAAAAATATATTTATTTTAGTCAACCAATTTCACCAGATAGAGATTTCTGTAATTATTATTAGAAGAAAAAAACTTACTTTGTGGTAACTTTTGATTTATCTGTTACATTGTGCCATGTATAGTGAGACATAACAATCCCGCAGAAGAACACAGTCAAGATTGAACTTAAGTGGAATAGCTGCAAAGGAAAAATATTTCATGATTTCATTTTAATTTGTCTTGGTGAGAAAGTAGCAAAAACCTTGCTTCGTTAATTATCATATTTGTCTCTTTACCTCTGCCAGCATATATGATAAGTAAGCCAGTAGCATCATAAGTGCAACTTCACGATCAGTAGAGTGCCTGATTTAACCAAAAAATAAAGTAAAACTATTAAAGAAAGAACGTAACTAACAAAGCATAGATTTATCAAGAACTAACCAAAAAAGAAAGTCATGTATATTAATATAACGATCCATAAACACGCAACATACCTTCCAATATAGAGCTTCTTCATAATGAAAGCACTGAGCAATCCAGCCTGAAAAAGAAATTGAGTAAGAACTTTTCTGGTTAACTCCAAATTCTAGTGCTGAAATTTGAGGAGAAGAGAGAAAGAAGCGTACTCCAACACCAAGGGCTGTGCTTAAGATGAAGAGATAAAAGAAGTTTCCAGCAAACTCCAAAGCTATGGTTGAATTGATGTTTGTGAGATCAAATCTCTGTATGGCGTTGAAGAGCACGACTGATGTTGCATCGTTCACTACACCTTCTCCAAAGACCAGACTGTACAAGAGAGGTGTGTCGTCTTGATTAAGCACCTAGATTATTTAACAAAGAGGGTTTGTTAATTCTTGATTAGCAAATGTAGTAGAATAATATATTCGAATGTTGCATAAGCTTACTTGCAAAGTGCAAACAGAGTCTGTAGCAGAGAATATTGCTCCAATTGCTACAAATCAAAATAGACTAATTAAGCGGATGCGACACTTAAGTGAGAGCAATAAAGCAGAAAGAGTTTTGGTTACCTAGATAATCCGATATGGTGAGATCTCCGATATTCATTTTCTCGAAAAAGTGTTTAGCACCTAACCAAAAACAAAACCGGAAAATATCATCAAAATATATCAAGACTGATGACTTTGAAATTTAGGAGTTAATAATTGAGATTTTTGTTTTACCTAATGATATGATAACAAATGAAATGAGAGTACCAATAGCACCAAAAAACATAATGGTCGTGAAGTTGCGGAAAAATTGCTTCTTCTTTACCTGAAACCTGAAGAAAAACCAAAACAAAAATGTGTTGTTCATCAAGTGAACCGGTTTTTCAATTGAACATAACCGGTTTAACATGAAATTTAAAAGAAGAAGAAGAAGAAAAACTTACCCAGCGTTGAATATAATGGGTGGAAGAAGATAAATGAAGAAGAGATCTTCACTAAACACAAGAATCCTTGAGCTCTTGCCTCCACTTATAAGCAAGATCACAATACCAGTACATGAACCCTAGTTTGCGTATAATTCATAATACTTATTAGAATTGTTTGTAACCAATAAAGTCTATGTGTGTACTTTGGGGACAAAAACAAATAATAATAGTAATAAAAAAAGAAAGCTTACGATGATAAGAGCTGTGATAGACTCATTCATCCAGCGAGTCTCCTCGAGTAAGTGACCGAGCACGATGCAAGCGCAAAGCAAAGCAACGAACAAGTTCATGGAGACAACTGATGCGTGATCTGACCCTAACAGAGTCTCTGTTTTTTCCAGCATTGTGCTTAATCCAATCACCATTATTTTTTGCAAAATCTCAGCGTTTTGAGTATATATTCTCCTAAAACAAAACACGAAACGTGATTTAGTGCATTAGATTTATGATTCCAATTTTAGCCGCCGTGAAATATTCAAAAAATCAAGAAAATTTCCGCAAAAGGGAAAAAAATAACAAAAACATTCCAAAATCATAACTCCACCATAATCATCAAGATTTTGAATCCATATCTCAATATCATGGAATTGGTTATGGTGAAAACCCAAGAAATTGTGAAAAAACTTTCTTGAACAGTAAAAGAATCTGAAAAGTACACACACAAACCTTGTTGTAAAGAGATTCGAACGATCAAATGATTCTCTTTGGTCGTAGAGAGAGAGAGAGAGATGTTACAGTTCTGTTAAGGGACAGCAAAGAGACGAAGACGAGAGACCGCCAAAGATGGCCCTATATAAATTTTTTTAGCAGAGAAGCCATTAAAAGCCAAGTGGAAGAGAGAGAGGTCAACGCTTTTTTAAAAAAAATCTCACTTGAGCTAATCTCTAACCGTCGAAATATCCATCTCAAGAAATTTATTCCAAATGGACGGTTGAGATGATTTGTTACACTTACACCCCCGTTGTTATGACCGTATCTGTGGAATTAGCTCATTGGTTATGATGTTGTCGTGTTAAAGATTACATATCAAAACAACAGAGGGGAACAACACGCTTTTATCTTTTTCCCCCTATTTTTAATGACTTTATGACCAAATAAAAGTGTTTTGATGTACCAATAAAGAAATAATCCTAAATTTATGTGAGAGTAATTAAGTTTTTAACCAGTTTCAGGAAATTGACCCCGTACCAGAATATCTAGTTATACTAATTGTGATGGAAATGTTCTTCCGTCTTAAGACGTTTACTTGATAAAATATTAGCCTAGCCGAGTCTTTTTTATAAGGTTTATGAAACTGGTTGTCATGCTAAAATTAAAACTACTTTATTAAAGAATTTCCTGGCAATATACATATGTTAATGTTATGAAGTACTAATTTATCTTTGGATGTAGTAGAGGTCTCTTTTATGACATCAACTAAAGTCTATATTTAAAAAGAGTGCTATTCATCATTTCAAGAAATAGCTTTTGTGATTTTGAATAATACTTTGTCGCCCAGGTGTTTCTTTTTTCTCATACTATTCTTTGTTGTCCTTGCACTCAGAGAGAGGGCGCAAAAGCCAATTCTCGTGTACCCGTCTCGGGGTGAATATGATGAAAGGTTCATCATTAAATCAATTTATTAATCGCGTAAACTCCTTTCCATCTTCAAAACCTTTTAATATTAAAATGAACCCTTCATCTCCGATATATGGTTTAGATATGCAATTCATCTTCGGATAAAATATCAAAAATGGATAGAAAATTATGATACAAAAGAAATCAAAATTCATCTTGAAACAGAGATGTTAAATTACTACGTATAGTACTAGTATTTTCCAAAGCCATTGGGATGCTTAACTGGATGATCAAATGTTACTTTAACCAATCCCATGGATATTGAAACATTTAACTGCAAATTCATTATAGTAGTGGCCAGTGGGTCAAACATGTGACCCTTTAATATGGCAATTTGAATGCCTCGTGCTCTGCGTTTGTGCCTCCGTTCTACACTATTATCCTAGTTGGAGTATTACTTTTCGTTTAAGGCGCCACATGAATACATGATACACACACATGTTACACGTATAATAATAGTATACATCATGGTCACAGTTTCGAAGTTTACTTAAGAAAACCATGGAATCTATACCTACAAATGAAAGATAACGAATCTATAGTTTAGTTACGGACTTGGATTCTTTAGTTTTTGTTTTCTTACGAGGGACAGGAAGAAAGCAAAGGAATGAATTAGAACAAGAAACGAATCATGATGATAATAGACACATTAATGACCTCCACATTATGGCCGGTTTAAAAGTATCTTTTCATTAAAACAAACAGTTGAATGCTAAAGATTTTGAAAATTTAGTATTCCAGTCGTAGTAGTAAAAATAATCCTACTATATTAATTGGGAAGTACAAATATGAAACTAACTTTAAAATATGTAAAAAATTACATTCAATTGCCATTAGAAAAACTTAATTAAGATTGATTAATTAATTAAATATATATAATTAAATAAAAACGAAAATTGGGGACACATAAAATAAAATACATTGTAGGAAAGCTAAAAAAAGATCTATTAGAATCAGAACTAATTTGTACTTAAAAAAATAAACAGCTAATATTCTAAAAATCTAATCGAATAAAATCTATATAACCATAAATTTTATCAAAAAACATTTCTAACATGGGTTAAAATTTTCAACAAACATTTTTAAAATATAAAAATTTTAATATATAAAAATTTTAATATAAGCAAACTGAATTTTTAATCACGAATCATTATAAATAACATAATAACAAAATAAATTATTACAAATTTTCATAAAAAAAATTTAGCCCACGGTTTTCCGCGGGTTAGTACGTAGTAATACTATGAATACAATATACTATACAATACCAGCTAGTATATAAAATAGGTTAATATCATATTCTTACCAAAATTCTCAGATTTATCAGTTATATCATCCTTATCCTATCACAGAATCATTTTTATTTTATAGTTCCCCAAAAAAAAAGAATTAATTAAAAAAAAAAAAAAAAAAAAAAAAAGAATACAAATTACTATCTAAGAAGCGGTAAGAAGAAGAAGAAGAAGAAGAAGAAGAAGTTGAGAAAACGCCTCCATCCATTATTATTGATTGTGTTGGAATCTTGTTCGCGTCTCTCAAACAAACAAACACTTCTCCCAACTTCTTTCTTCACCCCACCCCACACCCACCCAACCTCAAATGATTCTCCCTTGACCAAACCCCAGATCATGTTTTTCATCTCTTAAAACCCCTTTATAGATAGATAGATCTCACCGCCATGACGATCCGGACTTTGATCCAGGAAATGCGGTCAAGACCACACCGTGTGGTCCACGACGCCGCTTCGATTCCTACTGTTTCAGACTCTTTCAGCTGGGAGGAGCTTCCAGAGGAGCTGCTCAGAGAAATCCTGATTAGGGTTGAGACTGCTGACGGCGGCGATTGGCCTTCACGAAAAAACGTGGTGGCTTGCGCCGGCGTTTGCCGTAGTTGGAGGATTCTCACCAAGGAGATTGTAGCTTTCCCTGAATTCTCCTCTAAATTGACTTTCCCCACCTCCCTCAAGCAGGTTCTCTCTTAAAAGTTTCGATTTTTATTTAGTGTTAAGTGATGAAATTGAAACATAAAAATCGAGACTTTGATTCTCATTGTGAAGGGTTTGGTGCTTTTGATTGTGTTCTATGTAGCCTGGTCCAAGGGATTCTCTGGTTCAATGTTTCATACTACGTAATCGGAATACGCAATCGTATCATCTCTATCTCGGATTAACCAACTGTAAGCTAACTCTGTTTCTTCTTCTATATTTAAAAGAGATTACTTTGTTTCAGAGTTCTGAGATTGTTGACAAAGGCCACTCTTTTTTTTTATACTCTGGCAGCTTTGACGGGTAACGGGAAATTTCTTCTTGCTGCTTCTAAGCTAAAGCGGGCAACTTGTACTGATTACATCATCTCTTTGCGTTCAGACGATATGTCAAAGAGAAGCAATGTTTATCTAGGGAGAGTGAGGTATGCATATTAACTTGTTTTGAGAGAGTAGTACAACAAAGATTCTAGCTTTATGAGTTATAGTTGGGTTGTGAGCATTAGATTATGAGATGGTAAAGTATTGAATCGGAACCCAACTTCTTCAAAGCTATTAAAGTATGTTAACTGTGTCTAAACCTCTTATTGTTATTGCAAGATCAAACTTCCTTGGAACAAAATTCACGGTCTTTGATGGTAATCTGACGGCACAGACTGGAGCAGCCAAGATGCAGAAGAGCCGTTCTTCTAATCTCATCAAAGTTTCACCTAGAGTTCCTCAGGGAAGTTACCCCATCGCTCACATTTCATACGAGTTAAACGGCTTAGGTTCTCGGTAAACAATTTCCACATTCGAAAGTGAAAATCTTGCAAGTTTTGTCTATTGTGATTTTTACAATCTCTTCATGGTATACAAATAACAGGGGACCAAGAAGAATGCGTTGCATTATGGATACAATACCTATGAGCATTGTGGAGACCCGGGGAGGAGTAGCTTCAACGTCCATAAGCTCATTTTCCATCCGTCCATCACCGTTGTTGAGATCTCATTCAAAACCGGTGCGCAGCAATAGTGCATCTTGCAGCGACTCAGGCAACAACCTTAGAGACCCACCGTTGGTGCTGAGTAACAAGACTCCACGATGGCACGAGCAGCTACAATGTTGGTGCTTAAATTTCCATGGTCGAGTCACAGTTGCTTCGGTTAAAAACTTTCAGCTTGTGGCGGTTAGCGATTGTGAAACAGGACAGCCGTCTGAAAGGATCATACTCCAGTTTGGGAAAGTTGGCAAGGACATGTTCACCATGGATTATGGATATCCGATTTCTGCGTTTCAAGCGTTTGCAATTTGCCTGAGCAGTTTTGAAACCAGAATCGCCTGTGAATGAATTATGAAGAGACTAACCTTAATTCACCTTCATGTACTCGTTGTTGTGGTCTGTAGACTAGATGGTCAAAAATCTCAGGATCGTGATAGTTTTCTCTTGACTTCTCGTGACATTTTATATATTTCTGTAGTATTTATTTGTCTTTGCTGCAAAGAGGCTTACCTAAAATAGGCAAACGTTACATCCTTTTGTGAAATTTACAAATAAAAATTATTTACTCTGCTGTAGAAGATTTGTAATCAATCTCTCTCTCAGAGAGCTTCGGGTTTTAGTTCACAGGAAAGGTTTGGTTTACTCTGTATCTACTGTGACTCAAGCGGCTTGCAAACCGGGTCGTGGATTTAACCTGCGCTTTCTGATTAGAAAAAAGTCGGATCTGAAATTTAACCGGTTCTGTTTTTTTTTTTTTTTTTTTTTTATTTTTTTTTTTTCCATTTTTTATTGTCTGAGTCTAGTCCCAACCTCACAATTAGGTTTGTGGTGGAGCTCTGTTTGATTTTCTGAGGTATTACTGATGTATATTATCTCACATAGGGTAAAATATAGGAGTTGGAGGCTACAATGTAGAAAGTGAAGACTCCAAGCAGAGCAACTGCTATGATAATGTAGAGGCTCTATAAGCAAAGCAACTTCTACGACATAAGTAACAAGGGACGACTCCACTCCATTACTACATATCAATTAATAACGAATAAACCAAATCAGACACACACACTGCACACGTTACAAGATGGAATTAAGCTTTGTTTATGGAGTTCTCTTGGAAAGAGCTGAGCAAATGGATAAAAGTAGAAGCAGAAAAGAAGCAAATAGAGATGAGGCAAGCGAAGTTGCAAGGTAACGACAAAACTTGTCGTAGACATTACAAATCTTATTCCAGCCAACGTCTTCGTTTCCTTTCAATGCAAATCCTCCCGCCGTTCCCGTCGCAAACGCCAAAATCCCCAGCATCACCTATTCATAGTATGTATATACCGAATTATATATTGAAAGCCCTAACTTGGACCAGAGGATTCAAAGTTACTTGTAAAATAAGCTACCGTGTCTAAGGAGGTTATGTAAACGGAGATCTGTGCAGTGAATTCATGTCTCAAGAGTAAAGAGATGGAGACAAGTGTTGAGATTAAAGCATAGAAACTAGCCACCACAAGTGCCACCACAAGGAATCTGCATTAGCCAACATGCAACAATTTCGAGTTTAAACTAACAAGCCGTTCCTTGATTATGATCATAAGTCATAACATGGAGGAAGAAACGAACATGAAAGCGGGAGATTCTTTGAACTCGGCAGAGACAGGAGCCGGAGATGGAACTCCGGGGATCTGAGTCATTTCGGTCTGGTCGCTGGTCACCATTACTATAAGAGCAGTCAGAGTGGCGGAGAAAAGAAGAACTCTTGTTATCACATCTATCTTCCGGAAACCTAAAAAACTGGCGCATGAAGATGGTGGTGGTGGTGGTAGTAGTACTAGTGCAGCGGACTCCGGAATTGGTTCAGATTTGCCGACTTCTGGGTCGGGGTTCCCTATAGATGCCATCAGATGATTTATATCTTTTTGTGGTTAAGTTTGGACTATGTGTTACAAAATTGGGCGCTACATATATAGTCCCGGCCGGTGATGATGAGTTGTAATTACCCTCACGCCAAGAAATGAATTTATATATCAATTATGGAGTGTAAAATATATATTTTTGAAATTAATTATTGTAATCTGATCAATTAATAAAAGTATTTTCTTTTGTACTCTGCAAACACCTTTTGACAAATACATTAGATGTTGTAGTTTCATTTTAAAGTTGTACGTATATAGTTGTGGATACTATAGATACAAATACAATGGAACGTGTTAGGCCAACCCCGGGAAGGTTGAGGAAATTGGGCGACGATAATCAAGATGGTAAAAGCAAAATCGTATAAAAGTAATTAAGGAACATTAGGGAGTGGTTAAACAATCATCTGCAAGAAAAATATCTAATTTTATATATGCTCTTAGGTATCACTTTGCTTTCTACTTGTGGCTGTAAAAAACATTATTAAACTGCAAGAAACAAAAGTCTATTAGCATTATTACCACTTCTCAAACATATTATATAGTCCAGTAACATGCTTAAACCATGGATCATAAAACTATTTCGGATACTATATATATAGTCGAAAGAGAGACCAGGTTGTCTAGACTCCAAAGCAAAATCACCAAATTTTATACCAAGAAATTGGGAGACAGTGACACACAAGTCAAGAATAACACAAAAAGTCAAACAGAACAGTAATAATATATGCTAATCGGGCTTGGGATTGGGCTGTAAGGATCCATTAAGCTTATTTTTGTGACCTAACGAAGTCCATCTAAAGCCCGGGAATATTCCAAAACTCTCTTGCTCAGTTGGCGGGTAATTCCTATTCGACGAAGCGAATGGGTACATCGTAGCCATAGATTTAATAAACCTAATCAACGATCATAAATAACCCTGAAGCTTCGGTCGTTTCGGAGGGTCTTCACTTAGCAATTTGTATCTCGAAATTGTCACTTTTTTTTTTTATTTTACTTTCCCAGAAGCGAACCCTCGATCTCAAAGGCGAAACCTGATTCGTAGCTTTTTCCATGGCGAGGATTTCGAATTCCGATGAGGCTTTCTCGTCTGAGGAGGAAGAGGAGCGGGTTAAGGAAAACGAAGAAGTAGAAGACGAGGAGGAGCTCGAGGCTGTTGCTCGTTCTTCTGGCTCCGACGATGACGAAGTAGCCCCCGCTGACGAATCCCCACTCTCCGACGGAGAAGCCGCCCCTATGGAAGACGATTACGAGGTAATTGCAGGCTGATTTCGTTTCCATGGCCGTGAATTTCGAATTCTCAGTGAACTCTGCGTTTTTTGTTTAAATACTTGGGATTACATTGGATTTGGCGTTCGTGTTTTCCTTCATTGTGGTAATATGGTGTATGCAGGACGAAGAAGATGAAGAAAAAGCTGAAATCAGCAAACGTGAGAAAGCCAGACTTAAGGAGATGCAGAAGTTGAAGAAGCAGAAGATTCAGGAGCTGCTGGACTCACAAAATGCTTCCATTGATGCTGATATGGTGCGTTGTTTTGAAACTAACTATTTCCAGGTTTTAATTTGCTTTTCCTTCTTGTAATTTGGGGTTTTGACGATTTTGAATCGTTTCATGTATTTAGAACAATAAGGGAAAAGGGAGATTGAAGTATCTTCTGCAGCAGACTGAGTTATTTGCACACTTTGCTAAAGGTGATGCATCCTCTTCTCAGAAAAAGGGGAAAGGAAGGTGAGTTTTGATGTAATTGATATCACACAGCAATCAATTGATTTCTCATAGCCCTGATTTATTGGGTTTTAACTTGAACCTTCAGGGGTCGTCATGCTTCCAAAATAACTGAAGAAGAGGAAGATGAAGAGTATCTTAAGGAAGAAGAGGATGGCTTAACTGGATCTGGAAACACACGGTTGCTTACACAGCCCTCTTGTAAGTAACTGTATTTTGCTATTTAATCTAGGATTGTTGCATATTGATGGTCTGTCTGGGAGCAATAAGTACAATATGATTGGCATCTCTGTCCATTTGCGAATTTAGAAATATTGTTGTGACATTACACTCACAGTTACCATGTAGAATAGTGTCTTAACTTTCTAGAAAGCTTGAGATTCATCTTTTACTTCTCAATTGATAGGTATTCAAGGGAAGTTAAGAGATTACCAATTAGCTGGTTTAAACTGGCTCATTCGGCTGTATGAGAACGGCATCAATGGAATTCTTGCTGATGAAATGGTAAACAATGGCTCCCCCAAGGATCTAGGTAAAAATAAGTTCTCTATTTTCCATGATGCTAGTCATTAAACCATTTTTTTCTGTGGTGTAGGGTCTGGGGAAGACGCTTCAGACGATTTCTTTGTTGGCATACCTTCATGAATACAGGGGAATCAATGGCCCTCATATGGTGGTTGCTCCAAAATCAACCCTTGGTAATTGGATGAACGAAATTCGACGGTTTTGTCCTGTCCTACGCGCTGTGAAATTCCTTGGTAATCCTGAGGAGAGGGTAAGTCAGGAGCTGTCTACCATTTCAGTGTTTCATGGAAATTTTTACCCTAGATTCTGAGATGTCTGCTAAATAATGCAGAGACATATTCGAGATGACCTGTTAGTTGCTGGGAAATTTGATATTTGCGTCACAAGCTTTGAGATGGCCATCAAAGAAAAGACAGCACTTCGTCGTTTTAGCTGGCGTTATATTATCATCGATGAAGCGCATCGAATCAAGAATGAGAATTCACTTCTTTCTAAAACCATGAGACTTTTTAGCACCAATTATCGACTTCTTATCACGGGAACCCCACTTCAGGTATTTGCTCTTATCTTATGCTTTTTTGACACTGAAGTATTTTTTTGTTAAGTAGCTTATCACGGGGACTTTTATAGCTTCTTTAGTCTCTCTGTTTTCGATAATGTTGTATAGCTGGCTATACTCATAGTTCTTCATATATGCAGAATAATCTCCATGAACTGTGGGCTCTTCTCAATTTTCTTCTGCCTGAGGTTTTTAGTTCAGCAGAGACTTTTGATGAATGGTTTCAAATTTCTGGTGAGAATGATCAGCAAGAAGTTGTTCAACAACTTCACAAGGTATGCATGTACTCATTGCTTCTATCGAGTTTATGTCATTTCTATTATTTGGCTAATCGCTTTCTTATATCCTTTTAGGTTCTTCGACCATTTCTTCTTCGTAGACTGAAATCAGATGTTGAGAAAGGCTTACCACCGAAGAAGGAGACGATACTTAAAGTTGGCATGTCTCAGATGCAAAAACAATACTACAAGGCTTTATTGCAGAAGGATCTTGAAGCAGTTAATGCTGGTGGAGAACGCAAACGTTTGCTAAACATTGCAATGCAACTTCGTAAATGCTGCAATCACCCTTATCTATTCCAGGGTGCAGAGCCTGGTCCCCCTTATACCACAGGAGATCACCTTATAACAAATGCTGGTAAGACTAGCATTCAATCTAAACTCTGCAGAATTACATGGATTTTTTTTTTGTGAAGCATATTTATATTGTTATTTGTAGGTAAGATGGTTCTCTTGGATAAATTGCTTCCTAAGCTGAAGGAACGTGATTCGCGGGTTCTGATATTCTCTCAGGTGAATGTTGCTACAGAACAGTTGGAGATAGTGGTTTCCTACAGTTCACCATCTTTGTTTTTTTATTTCTGTTCTATATGAAGTCTGAGCGATTTTCTTTTCTTTGCTCATGTTATCAGATGACAAGGCTTTTGGATATTCTTGAGGATTATTTAATGTATCGCGGTTATCTCTATTGCCGTATTGATGGAAATACTGGTGGGGATGAACGAGATGCCTCCATAGAAGCCTACAACAAGCCAGGAAGTGAGAAATTTGTTTTCCTGTTATCGACTAGAGCCGGAGGGCTTGGTATCAATCTTGCTACTGCAGATGTTGTGATCCTTTATGATAGTGACTGGTAAGTCTCTTATCATTTCGACTGTAGTTTATGGGTATTCTCTTCACTTTTGACGAGTCTGGCTGATTTTGATAGGAACCCGCAAGTTGACTTGCAAGCTCAGGATCGTGCTCATAGGATTGGTCAAAAGAAAGAAGTTCAAGTGTTTCGATTCTGCACTGAGGTTGATATTCTCCCCGTATCAATCAAGTAGGAACAGCCTAAAAGAGTTTAAATTAATAGTGTTTGTTGTCTACAGTCTGCTATTGAGGAGAAAGTGATTGAGAGAGCTTACAAGAAGTTGGCGCTTGATGCCCTGGTAATTCAACAAGGGCGATTGGCAGAGCAGAAAAGTAAGTTTTTTATCATATGATCACAAAATGCTTTGTTTCATCTCTGGCGGATATAAAATTATCTTACTATACTATGCAGCTGTCAATAAGGATGAGTTGCTTCAAATGGTTAGATATGGTGCTGAGATGGTGTTCAGTTCTAAAGATAGCACAATCACAGACGAGGATATTGATAGAATCATTGCCAAAGGAGAGGAGGCAACAGCTGAACTTGATGCCAAGATGAAGAAATTTACAGAAAATGCAATACAGTTTAAAATGGATGACAGTAAGGGTGCCATGAACCTTTTTCTCCCCTACTACGCTGTGTAAATTTTGTAATGTCTGGATAACCTGCTGTTTGATTTGTTGCAGGTGCTGACTTCTATGATTTTGATGATGAAAATAAGGTAACTCTTTTATATATTTCTGCATAGGTTGAGCTTTGATGTCATACCCTAGTTATGCTCTGCATTATTGAACCCTTGTCGTTTTTTTTTAGGATGAGAACAAGCTTGATTTTAAGAAAATTGTGAGCGACAATTGGAATGATCCACCAAAGCGGGAGAGAAAGCGCAAGTAAGTGTTCCTTTTGCTTTATACATTGTGCGTCCTATTTTCCAGTCCTCATAAACTTTATCTAACAGAAACATACCTTTTGTTTTATCTACTGTATCTTCAGCTACTCTGAATCTGAATACTTTAAGCAAACATTGCGGCAAGGTGGTCCAGCTAAACCTAAAGAGCCTAGAATTCCGCGCATGCCCCAGTTGTGAGTACTTCAACAAACTCTACTCTCATTGTTGGATGCCTTTTCCCTGTCTTGCGATTTTCTTACACTAGAAATCTAATTTATTATCCATCCTTCAGGCACGATTTCCAGTTCTTCAACATTCAGAGATTGACCGAGTTGTATGAAAAGGAAGTACGTTATCTCATGGTAGGGATCTCTAAACGAAGCACTCATCACTGTTTTGATTTGCTTAAGAGCGAGTGTTTTGCTAATAAAAGCAATTTGCTTCACTTTGGTTTCAGCAAACACATCAGAAAAATCAGTTGAAAGACACAATTGATGTTGAAGAACCAGAAGGTCAAGCTTAGTTTCTCAGCATGTGTCCACTTTGTTAACATGTTTTTCCAGCAAACCTATTACTGATTATGAAATGTTTTGTTAAAAGGTGGTGATCCCTTAACTGCTGAAGAAGTAGAAGAAAAGGAGCAATTATTGGAGGAGGCAAGTGAATACGATTAATGTTAAAGTAGTCTTAGACATTTAATTTGGTAGGCTTTATTTAATTCTTTGTAATTTTCAATCTCCAGGGCTTCTCCACATGGAGTAGAAGAGACTTCAATACTTTCCTTCGGGCTTGTGAGAAGTATGGCCGTAACGACATAAAAAGCATTGCCTCTGAGATGGAAGGAAAGACAGAGGAAGAAGTTGAAAGATATGCCAAAGTATTCAAAGAGCGATACAAGGAACTGAACGGTATGTAACATCTTTCAACGCTAAGATTCTTGCGTGTTTTGACATATTGCTAAGGTAATTTCTACCTAAAAAAAATGAGTTTATGCTAAGTAAGTTTATCATCATTCCCTCTAAATATGTAGACTATGATAGAATCATTAAGAACATTGAGAGGGGAGAGGCAAGAATCTCTAGGAAAGATGAAATCATGAAAGCCATCGGAAAGAAACTGGATCGCTACAGAAACCCTTGGCTTGAACTGAAGATACAATATGGTCAGAACAAAGGGAAGCTGTACAATGAAGAGTGCGATCGTTTCATGGTACGTCTTTTTCTCGTTTCTTTTGTTGTTGTATTGTTTCATTAATTTTATCATGAAGTTTGATTGTTGGGGAACTTTGTGGTTAAAAACAGATCTGCATGATCCACAAACTTGGTTATGGGAATTGGGATGAGCTAAAGGCAGCATTCAGGACATCGCCTTTGTTCAGGTTTGACTGGTTTGTGAAATCCCGCACGAGTCAGGAACTTGCAAGAAGATGCGACACTCTGATTCGACTGATCGAGAAAGAAAACCAAGAGTTTGATGAAAGAGAGAGGCAGGCCCGTAAAGAAAAGAAGCTCGCAAAGGTAAAAGTTGCAATGTTATTCACATATATATAAAGGTCTTTTGATTTGACTTTCTTAGGGTGCTTAATCATTTTCTGGTTTTTGAATGTTTGAAGAGTGCAACACCATCAAAGCGAACCGTAGGAAGACAAGCAAGTGAGAGTCCTTCATCGACGAAGAAGCGAAAGCACCTCTCGATGAGATGAGATCATGTGTTTTAGAGATTTGTCAAGTCTCTGTTGTTACATATATATAATTAAGCTAATTCTAAGAAAACATATCAAATGGATTTCATTCTGCTTTCGTGAATGTTTGTCCTGTTTTGACTTGGATTTAATGAAATCACTTTCACTCTTTTCTTCTATACTTTACTAGTGATTTGCATTTTCCACACGTAAGAGCCTGATTTATTCAATGATTGAATTATAGATGTCGTGTGTCGAATACAAAATTACAAGAACAGGGAAGAGAAAACGTGAACACTAGATTTGTTTCTGCTATTTCCTTCGTTAGCAAACTTTTTGAATTGCTGCTCCAAACTCATACAGGGGACTTGTCATGAATCGAATGTAGTAGCTTGAATAAGGCCATTTATTAATCGTTTTTCAAGAAGAAAAACCAAGAGAGAGAGAAAGTAGTAGTAGAGAGAGAGAGATGGCCGTATGAAGAGAATATATTATATATGGACAAATGGTCAATGACAGAAGCTTTTGGTCTCTCTGCTTCCATCAAATCTCAGACCCCAAAAATAATCTTCTTTCTTAATGTTGCTTAGTTCATGAAGAATTGAGGATATTTTTCCTCTTTTTTTTTTCTGTTCTTTTTTTTTTTTAACTTGAAGTCTTAGCTTCTATGCTGCCACTGACGCTGGCCGAGTCACCACTCGTCTCAGCGGGCTCTGGACGGCTCAAGCTACTGACTGTTGAAGATGAAACTGCAGCAGTCGCAGCCTCCTTGGTGGGTTCATTGCTTGAGCTTGCTGGAGCTGATGAGCCGCTGAGCGAGGATGATCCAATTGGGTAAGGAGCCACAGGCATGTCGGTTAGTGAAGATGCAGACGGGCTGTAGCTAAGCGAAGAACTCATTGAGTGATCAAACTTGCACGCCGGTCCAAACTTGCAGATTCCATGTTGAGTAAAGTGTGTGCATTGCGCTACCCCCTGTCAAAATATTAAAAACATCGTCTCAAACAAAAAACTAGCAAAAAGTTATCATGTCCATAGAAAAAAAAAGAACAAGACTTACAGGACGAAGTGGAAGGCCAATGGAGCTGAGGACAAGGCCAGTTTTAGGTGGAACTGCATCTACAGGATGATGGTATCGGCACGAGGATCCAAATTTACAGTCACCAGTTCTCATGAAGTATTGACACTCAGGTTGATCAGGTCGCTGAGGAAAGTCTTTTGAGGTATTTGAAGAAGGTCCTGATTGATATTGACCTGTATATACAGTAGCCGAAGGAGATAACGGCGCAATTCCATAAACAGAACTCGATCCAATAGACGGTTGAGTTCCAGGGGAAGGCATTGCACTTAAAGAAGCCTTAAAAAAAAAGTGATAAAAGAGTCTTTCAGCAAAAGAGTAGCAATGACGAAACCACAAAAGCTTTGGATTTTAGATTACCTGGTAAGGATGCCAACCAGGGTATGGAACCATTCCAGGAGGCAGAACCATTGGAGGACCGTAAGGGCTTTGAAGATATGGACCAGGTAAAAGAGATGGCCTAGTCAAAACTAACCCATATTGTTGAGACGAAGGAACGGGTTGAGACTGAAGTGTCGGATAAATAGTCTGCAACTGCGGCTGTGGCTGTGGCTGTAACTGCTGCTGTTGCGGCTGAGGTGGACCTTGTACCGCGAGTGGCACGGGATGGTTAAATCTACAAGTCAAACCAAATTTACACTGACCAGTTCTCATGTAGTAAGAACACTCTTTCTCTCCCTGCAATCAAAATTTCAAAGAGCATTAAAAGAGATCATACAAATAATAATGTGGACACCTCAAATAAACCAAATTTGGAGAGAGATTAGAACAACACAAACCTGACGTAATGGAAATCCCAAATAACTTAGCGAGACAGGCGCAACGGAACCACTCCCTCCTTGCCTAGGATGATGATACTTGCAAGAAGCTCCGAATTTACACGTTCCCGTTCTCATAAAATGCTGAGCACAAAAAAAAGTTCACAATATAAAAACAAAAGAAGGGGACAAAGATCTTATAAAAAACTGCATTGCTCTAAAAAAGAGAGACTGAGAGATTTACAAAACCTGACAAACCGGATGTCCCATCCTCTCAGGTAAAGCTCCAGCTTCTCCTCTAACACCTCCTCCAATCACCTAAAACATCATCATCAAATCAGAGCTTTACAAAATAACCAATAATAACTACAATCACTGGTGGTTCATTCAACGATCTGATCATCAGAATCAGTAACTGATCTGAAACTGAAATTGGTTAACTATATAATAATAAAAGAAGGAGAATATAGAATTATACCGCTCCACGATCTCGAGGGTGATTAAACCGACATCTTGACCCGTACCCGCAAACACCGGTTCTCATGTAATAAATACAATCAGGCTCGTCAGGTCTCTCCGGGTACGGTTCTCCTCCACCACCACCACCACCGCCGCCGCTCAACCCTAACCGCCACATAGAAGCTACAAAAATCACACATTTGAAACAGAATCCGTTAATTTAAAACAGCTCTAATCGCAGATTAAAGCCTCCAAGAAAAAGAAAAAAGACATTACCTTCAAGTCCGGTGTCGCCACCATGAGAAGTCCATTCAAGAGATGGATCCGATCGCGACCCTTCTTCACCGGGGCGACCGTACCTCTCCATTGATAGAGACCCTAATCTCTCTACAGCAGAGGGCAGATGAGATAAAATCCCTCAAAACAGCTAAAGATCAAGTCTTTTTTGCTTTTGTGAGAATGTTCAAGCTCCGATCAAAGAAGAGTGTTGCAAAAAAACCTAAAGTTGAAGAAAAAATCGGCAGATCGTAGTTTTGCTTCCACACCACTCTCAGTCGCTTTGATCTTTCTCTCTTTCTCTCTCTCTCTCTGCCTTCCTTCAAAGCTGAAACTTTTTTTATTTTTTTTTGAACTAAATAAAAATAATAATTTTATAATTTAATTTTTCGGCTACGAAATATTTTATTATTATTTTTGGGTCCGTAAACAAGTTTTTGTTTTTTTGGGTTTTGTAAGGAAGTGATGGGGAAGTTTTTTGTTGATCTTTCTTAATGCGTGCTCGCTTTTTTCGTGGGTGTGTTGTTTTGCCGGTGGTGGTTAATTTATTATTCTACGCGCCCAAAACTTAATCCTATACTAATTAATTAGTGCACTTCTCTTCCTTTTTTTCACATTTACATAAATATTTTGTTGTCAGTAGTACGTAAATAAAATATATAAAACTACAATTGAATTCAGGTAAAAAAATGTATTAGGAAAGCTTCTTTTTTAAAAAAAGTATATTAGGAAAGCTTATTACAATGATAGAATCAGTTAAGGGTGCTATATTTGGTTGTACTTTAAAAATCATTAAGTCTATAAATTTTCGACCTGTTTTTCTGTTTCTTGTTTATTTTGTACAATTCATTCATTCATGTATAAGGACAGGGACGTTGATTATATTGATTTGTTAGGTTTTAGTACAGATTATTACAGTACTAGCTTATACAAAATATACTTATGGCCAATTTTATTTCTTGTTTTAGTTAAAATGGTTTACATTATATATGAATCCTGTCTATAGTTACTATATTTTTATTTTTAAGTATATCATTGCAAACGATAATTTCTTTTGTTTTTTTTATGATATCCGGCTAAACAATGGAATCGCAATTATTTTGATCAAATATACATGCCATTTGACATATGAAGACTGTTTATTTCTTATTTTGAAATTACTTGGGATGATTTCACTACCTTTTTTAAAAAGGATTAAAGAGATTATATCTTCTGTCTTTAAATTTTAATCAATGGACCACGACACACGTCCATGGAGAAATTGGATTTTATGGGTCAAAGACAATGCTGCCACTACAAAATGCAAAATTTGAATTTAAAAAAGCAATGAATCTCTCACTATCCTTGTTTTTTAATTGTTCCAGAAAATAAAAATAAAAATAAATGATGTCTATCAGTATCAGTCCATGAGCATGGGTAAAAATAGTATTATGTGATATCAGTTTGTTTGGTTCCATTCACCTAAACTCCATTTTCCATAAAATTTACACGTATAGTTATTTCTAAATGTGACTGTAACAAGAAAAAAACAAATATCAAACCAATAAATTTCGACTGAGACACAGTTACAAATATAGATGTCCATGGTATTTACAGACTAGTTAATGCTATCTACTGTGATGCGATGAAAAGAATAAGCAGAGTCGTATGTATAGCTTAGTTATTTTTTTAATCCCGTCTGAAGTCGGAACTTTGCGAAGTAAGATATTATTTTCTCAAGAAAAAAAAAACATGTTCCCATTGCATTTTTAATAAATTTTGGATCTATTTGTAGCGTCTGACATTCAGTTGCTAAAGAAAGACGCGTGAATGGTTCAGAGGAAGATTTGTGAGCAATAATAATAAGACTTTAACATCACTTAGAGAAGTCAAATTGGTTTGGTCATGAGATGACCAATCCAACGGCAACACAAAGCACTAGGGGTGATGACAACGGTCGAGATCTGTTCCAAAGTCACTTTCCATTGAACTGATGACCAAACGAACCAGATGGCTCATTGAGTGTAGTAGGTAAAGAAGCCCATTCTCTTCATAATTTTATAATTAAAAACTTACAGAAGCTTTATTTTATGTTCCTCTCCATATGAGAATTACTTGAATAAACAAATAAACAACTAAATAGAATTAAGTTTTTATTAGGACCACAGATTGTTCAGCATAGTAACAATTTTAACAATGTTTGCGCAACAAGTTATTTTGCTATATTTTATATTTATCTTTTATGACTTGAACAAAAAAGGTCGGACTATATATTATGATTGTAAAAGAAACTTTTCAAAGTTCTTAGTATACTTAATGATACCATTAATGGAATCAATTTCGATATGCTGCATATCTGAAATTACAAAAAAAAAAAAAAAAAGTAGCCAAGATCTTGCATACACAAAAGAAACTTTCATATCAAATAATCATGTTTTAAATTAAAAGTAGATTTCCTAATAGTACCCCAAAAATTATAAAAGTAATGAAAAAAAGTCTTTATGGTTGAGACCAAATACTTGTTAAACTATGAGTATCAATTCCATGTCACCTCATAGAAAGGAAAAAAAAAATTCGTTTGTAAAGTCGAAAAGTGAAAATTAGTCAGCCGGATGGAGAATTAAAAAGCATTTTGCAAAGGAAGTAAAAGAGTAATAAATAATAAGTTAATAAAAAAAATTGGTAATAAAAAAAAAAAGAAGATGAATTGAAGAAGGTTTGACTTGGACAAGAATGAGCCACATGTGATCAGCTTTTGGAGATTGTGTTTTATTCTGCCCAAAGGATCTTTTGGACCATAAACATCCCTCCTTTCTTCATCTACCAAATGTCGGCGAGATAAAATAATTTTTTTTATTTTATTTTATCTTTTATAAAATAAAAAATAAAAAAAGTTTCAGTGTACATTATTGTTTTCTAACTTTTAAAATTACTACTACTACTACTATTTAATTATAATATTGGGCACGATAACATCGTTGTCTTATTTGTTGCATGACGTTTTTACTTATATAATTTTTTCGAAGAGTATCTCTTTCTCTTTCTTTTTCTTTTTATTCAAAGGTGAATTATACAAGCACGTGTACGTCTTACGTCTAACAACAACACGAACAACTCTAGTAACCTAAACATACCGGTAAATAAGAGAAAGCTGATTCTTTAAACCGCGGACTTATTAAAAACCTACTCGTAACAACTCTTATTGGGTCTTTTCACAATGGCATCTTCATCCACAGTTCATCTGTTTTTTCCAAAAAACTTTTACCGACAGGAATACACAGAAACATTGACTCATAAAGATCGTAGAATCATTGTGTGAGGGAAACAACAACGACAACAAAAAGTAGAAAGATTGAGATAAAAGGTGTGTAGTAGAAATATACACACCTTTATTCTTTATTCTTTTTGTTTTTAATTCTGTTTTCTTCAATATTGTGAAGCTTTAAGGATTTTTTTTTGTTTTTGTTTTGTAATAGCCCATCTTCATCAGAGGATATATGATACCTTAGAAAGATTTTAAAGAAGGTCCAACAACAACACATATATTCTAAAATGTTATTCCTTTATCTCCAGATAGCACCAAAGGGGATATAGATACCTCAACATCTTCGAATTGGGGCTTCGACGTGTTGTATCGATCTTTCTTAATCCCAAGTCCCACCTGAAAACACCAGTAGATTTTACTACCTCAATCAAGTTTATGCTTTGATTCCTTCTTATCAGATACATATGCAAGTACGTCCATCAAGCCAATATGCTCTAATAACATACACAAGAATACGGATTTGGTTAGGACAGAAACAACATAAATTTTAAAAAACAGTTTTCTGTATTAATTACCGAGACAACATGAGCATGGCTACTTTCATAAATCTATAGCAAAGCTACTCTAAAAAGTAAAAACTTAAGGAGAAATGTCTCTAAGAAATTCTCAAAACGAAACCCTAAATCCTCTCAGACAAGAGTATGGATGGACTAAATTACACAACTCTTGATCATGGCAAGAAAGAGTACAATCACTACCAAGATTTGTGAGGCCCAATATAAATAGTAGTTTGTTGACAAGTCACAAAATTGACTAAATTAAAATTTGCATATTTAATAGGCCCAATCTGGCCCGAATACATATTTAATTTGTTGTGAAGTTAAATTTATTAAGCAGCGTGTTATGAAAAGTATATACTTTTTTTTTTTATATACTTTTAATTGGTAATCTGATGATTTAAAAGTCTAATTAATCTTTGGTTGCGATCCACATGACAAATCTTCTTTATTAAGATGTTCATATTGATAAAAAATCGCAATAGAAATACTATTAATCTTCGGTTGCGATCCACATGACAAATCTTTTTAAACAAGTACACTAAACCACCACAGATTACGACCGTAGGTTTGGTTGTGGATTTCATATATATATATATACACATTGCTTGTTATCATTTCTTTAAATTAATCCTCCTTACGGAAAATTAAAAATACAATAGCCTAACTAACACTGAATCCGCAATTATTACGTCTTGGATCAATTATTTTACTACTATTATATAGTACCATCGTGTTTTGTAACCGACATCGATATTTTTATAAATAAGAAATGAAAACTGTGGCAGTGTTATATTATTAATCATCATGAATATCCGTCGACACTTTCTATTTATTATTAACAAGGAATATCCGAATCTACAATTGAAATGAAAGAGCACAAAACATTCCAAAAAGTAAAAAGAAGCATTTTGATCCAGTTGGTTTGGACAATGTATGGATGGCATCGTAACGTAACATCCCCAACTCAAAAAAGGATATACTCAGTCGGTTGATTGGTGTCCTTCTAGAGTTCTTCTTTTATATATTTTTGGCTCAGAACTGTGGACTTTTAAATTGAGATATATTATATAGTTTTCTTGTTAATCATATATAGAGATATTATTATAATGATGGTGCCAACGCGTTAATCATTTTATATTGAGGTTAAGTAGAGAGACATTAATTACATAGATAAAGATATAAACTCGTTGCAGAAAGAAAAGGTTAGAAAGATACTCCTAACTCGTAAGCGATGATTTCTTTTTTAGAAATATACAATCTGTAATCGGAACATAGAATGCGTATAACAAAAGAAGCATAAAGAACTTGTAGAGAAGATTGACCAAAACGGATATACACAAACTATTGTTCTTTGCGGTTCAGCGCAAACACATTATCGCATGAGACACACAATCCAAGTCGTAGGGGACACGTTTACCGCACCGACATTGAATTTTCTTAGGCTTCGTTTTACCTTATCTCCCCAAACTAACGTGCTTGCACGAAACTATGTTCCCTTTTTCTTCTCTTTTTATTTTATGGGGGAAGAACAAAACAAAACATCAAAATGGGTTTCGTGTGTGAATCATACACATTGTCTTATTATTACTGCCATTTGTGTTACATGATTTACAAAGTCAAATGCATTTTTTTTTTTTAGCTTTTTCTGTACAATGTCAGCTAAGAACAATAATAACAACAACAACAAGAAGAAGAACAGCTGACATTATTATTATTCACAAACATAAGAATGAAACAAATGGGATTATTGAGAGTGCGCGCTTCATAAAACATAAGAAGCGGCAAATCATTTTGGTTAGCCGAAAGTTTTCTCGGTGCTGTAACACATGTACAAGAACCCATCATCCTCCTTAAAAGTATTGTAGAGTGAGTCCATGCGACTAGCTGCACATAATCAAAAGACCAAGTGTTAACTTGTTAAGTCTTTTAACATAGATGATGATGATGATGATTGTTAGATTATAATTACCGGTTTGAGGAAGAGTGTTGTGTACAAAAACAAAGAGAGCCTTGGATGGATCTAACTGCATCCTTTGGCTAAGCATATGGATGAAATGTCCAACAGTCATGTCTCGTGGGACCAAGTATCTGCAAAGTAACAAGAATGATTAATTTAATTAATTAGGACAGGTTTCACTTTTTTTGTTTCAACAACAATACAACAGCTAAAAAAATTGATGTCACAACTCACTTGTTCTTCTCCATGTCTGGGAGATCCGCGTTTGAATATTTCTCAATGATCACCTAAACAATAATAGTTCAAATCAAACATAAATATACCAAGCACACAATTGATTCATAGAAGATTTCTCTGTATTGAGAAAGAAATATTAAAGGGTAACATAATAATAATAATAATAATACACTTGTGCATTTTGGGGCTAATGTGACATTGACCAAGAGTGAAGGAATCAGCAAACAAAACGCACAAACTAAGTCAAAATATATATCAGATCCCAGATCAGAACCATAGAGCGGTAACTAATTCTTAAATATAGAACACAGATTCACAGAAACTAGTCTAGCAATTAGAAAACAGACATAGAGTCAAAAATTAGACTAAATCGATTCTCGAAACCCTAAGGAGGAAACCCACAATCACACGGCAACTCAGAAGACAGAGCCAACAAGAAAGAAATCAAAAGATTTTTTTTCTGAAAAAAGAAAACAAAACTAACCGGAACTCTATCTGGGTATTTCGCAATGATGTTCTTCGACTCCTTCAATCGCTCATCTGCAAAAAGACCCGATCAAAACTTGCTTCAGAAGCATCTTTTTTTTAGGGTAAACAAATTCCAAAACAGAGAGATCAAAAAGTACAAACCAGAGGAGAATTGATCCTTGAAAGACTTGACAACAAACCCCATTCTACGATGATGATCTTTCCGACGAGAATCGAATCGGTGAGTTTTTGTTTGTTTGTTTGGTTTGTTTGATTACAGAGAGAGAGAGCAGAGAGAGAAGGATGTGTTCAATATTATCTTTTGTTTCGTTTTGCTTTTGGATTTGATTTGTTTGTTTAAGAAGAAACGGTAAAAGAGATATCAAAGACCAAAGATTTATTTATAGAACCAAAACGACACGCAGTTACCTTACCAACTAATCCATTTTTTTGGACTTTCCCATCTATTTGGGCTTTACTTCTATTTTGTTGGCCCATCTATGTTATTAGATATGGACTTTTCAATCAAAACATTTAACATAAAAAAAAAAAGCTTTATACACATAGCTGCAAGAACAATCAAGTGTATAAGACTGTTTTGAAAGGAAAGCTCTCTCCTTTAGCAGAGAGATTCACAAACTGCAATCATCCTGCCGGCAGATTCTCCTCATCTTTTGTAGCTGCTGTGCGATCCATAACCTTTTGTCTCTCTTGTTCCAAGTAATAGATCTTATCATTCATACCTTCCTTTTCATAAGCCTCCACCATGATCTCAAACGTTCTTGAATCGCTTACACATTGTCTCTCCTTCATTCTTGTGTACACTCTTTCCATCTCTATCAGATCATCAGCTTTAGCACACGCTGATATAACCGCATTGTAAAAAGATGTGTTCTCGGGTATCTCAAACTTTGCAGCCAACTGAACACTACTTATCACCTTGTGGAAAAGACCAGCATTGGCAAATCCGTTAATGAGACAACAAAATGTCTTTGTGTCTGCTTTCATACCTTCGCTACGCATCTGATCAAATGTAAGCTCCATGTTTTTGGCATCACCAACATCCGCAAACGCCTCGATGATGTTGTTGTATGTAGATGTTGTCCATGGAAACTCAAGCTTTCGCATGTATTCCATAACAGAAGACATCTTATCATACATTCTCTTCTTCCCATAAGAACCAATCAAAATATTAAAAGTTCGAGTCTCTGGCTCAATCCCAAAGTTCCTGAACTTTTCGTACCAGCTCTCCATCATATCTATCTTACCCATGTTCCCAAACACACTAAGAATAATATTCATAGTCCACACATCAGGTTTGCAAGCAGTACTCACAAGCATATCAGACAAAACTTTCTCCATCTGATCAAACCTTCCTACCCTACCGTACCCACTTAAAACTATGTTCTGTGTCACAGTGTTTGGAGTTATCATACGTTCGTCCATTTCCTTGTACAACGAATCAACCAAGTCAAATAAAGAAGCATCCACACACGCCTTGAGCAGAGTGCTGTACGTGAAAACATCAGGTTGGCATAAAGGCAAGCTTTTCATCTTGTCAAGAACTGAGAAAGCATCATCAATAAGATTGCTGCGAGTGTAAGCAGCGAGAAGAGCAGTGTAAAGCTCAGCAGTAGGTTCAAGTCCTTCTTCAAGCATTTCGTCGAACAGCTTCTGTGCATGATTTGGTTGTCCAGATTTCCCCAAAAGAACAAGCAGCTTCATATAAGTTCCTTCCTTTGGTTGATAAAACGTTTGTTCCCTCAACATTCCAAAAACCTAATTGAAGCAAAATCATATCTACAGATTTACACAACACACAGACAAAAATTGATTTTAGGAATTCAAAATTCAGATCAAACTCAATTTTGGGGATACCTCAAGAGCTTGTAACCATTGCTTTTTAGCGATGAGATCGGACAAGGTTTCAGTGACGGTGTTAGCCCATCCGTTAGCTTTGCTTCTTCTGTCGAGTTTCTTCTTCACATTCTTCATCGGAGCTCTTCTCGGAGAAACCGGTTCCGTGATTCCGGGGAATTCGCCGTCTTTCCAAAGCCTCTTCTTCGTCGTTGTAGTAGCACTTCCCGGAGATGATTTAGAAGCAGCTAAAACGCATCGTAAGAAGCTCGCGTCTCTGTGATGACGAAACCTACGCTTTCCTTCTGGGAGATGAGACGAACATAGAGATGATGAAAACGAGAGAGACATTGACGACGCCATCGTCTTCTTCCTTCTTCTCACTATCACTCTCTGTTACGGATAATTCCCGTCTCCAACAATACTTTGGTTGGATATGGCCAAATTACCCGGTTTATGTAACCAAACCGGAAACACATCGTAACCGTTCAAAATTATAAAAAGCTCAAACCTTTAGAACCGGACCGAACCGAACCGTTCAAAATTATAAAAAGCTCAAAACATCGTAACCGTTTAAAATTATACGAGACATAACAAACCTATTAACAAGGTAACAAACAAAAATATTTGGATTTACAGATAAAAAAAAAACAAAATCTTCCAACTACACAGAAATATATGCCGAAGAAAAACAAATAAATCCATAGAGGATAATGGACTCCTTGACTAAATCTTCTTCTCTCCCTCCTTAAAATGAATTAGATAGTCTTTCTTTTACTCTTCGTCGATTTCACAATGATGATTAACGCCAAAGATATTCGTATAATCATCGGAGTTATTGGTACCATATGCGATCTCTCCCTCCCTCTTTTACGTGCAATCGATATGTTTGTTTATCTTTTGTGCGCATATCTATAGCCGTTTATAGTGTAATTTGGTGTTGATGATTTCATGCATCAGTGTAACTAGTTGTTATTGTGATCACGGAAATAAATCGTCGTAATTATGTCTATGTGTGTAAATATAAATAAAGAGAGGGAGTGACTGATTTTAGTTAGCACAATTTCGATATAGCTATATATATATATTTACTCTTACAATTTTTCTCTGGCTTGATGCAGGGAATGTTCTGTCCACTGTGGTCTCCCTCTCATATTTGTAGTTCTTTATCTTGTTTTTTCTTTTTTACTTTTTTTTTTTTGTTTCACAACGGTTTGTGTATGTACATATGTGTTTAAGAGTCATATATGTACTACGTACAGGCCAAGGTTTATACAAATATACAAGAAGAAATCAGTGGAGGGATATAAAGTTAATCGTCAGTTGCTGATGCTGGCTAAATGTAGTTTGTGGGTTTTGTATGGTATCCCTTTTGTTCACAATGACAGTAATAGTATTCTCGTCTCCACTAGTAATGGCGTCGGTTTCGTTATCGAAGTTATCTATGTCGTTGTCTTTTGGATCAATTGTAACGACGACGAATCACGTGTACGTAGCTGTCCCTCCATTTTTTTTTTTATATTTTTAAATTTTAATAATGCTTATATATATATATATATATATGTCTAAATATTGTATATTGATTTTGAGGATACGGCTATCTTCTTGATGTGCAGAAGGGTCATGATATGATATCTCTTATTTTTGTTATTACATTCGTGTCAACTGTCTATTCGATTACTATTTTGGCATTTTGGAGTTCACCTTACAAGCATATACTCGTGGGTGTTGTTTGCGACGTTTTCAACATTTGGCTCTATCTTAACTTGTCCCTGGTACAGCTCTCTCTTTCTTGTGATATGGATTATAGTAAACTATTTATTATATTACTCTGGTTTTGATTAATTAGTTTTAATTTTTATGCTGGTGCAATAAACAATAGAACAAAATGGAGAAGAATAAGAACTTTACGTACATGCCATTTTGGCTGTCGTTAGTTAGTTTCGTTAACGCTGGAATTTGGAGTGCTTAAGCTGTCGTTAGTTAGTTTCGTTAGTTATGTTTGAAGTTTATGATGATGATTCATTTTGGTATGTTTTTGTATTGTAAGGAGTTATTATTGTTACGAAATCGAACCTCCACATAAATTTTGGCGAGTATTGTTAATTTAGTGAAAAATAAACACAAAAGAATCCCTTAATCGCATCAGTGCCGTTAGTAAAACATTGACAAATAAGTAATGACCACATGATAACCCATAAAGATTTTCCCACGTAAAATTCCTTTGGAAAAAAGTAAAACCAGTAACTCTATCCGCTAGTGTAAAACTAAAGAGGATTTAATCTTTGGAGATTAGTGAATACAAGTAGCATAACCTTGGTCTGCATATTTGTTCTACAATGAGAGAGTTCAATCCTCTGTGTCAAGTGGCTCTCTAGCTTACTCTCTTAGTATGTGACCTCTTCTGGAGATTAATGATTTTAATTTTAAAAGTTTATATTATGTTCCACCCTGAATCATCATTCTAACTTAGTGAACTAAAAACTAAATGGTGAAGTATTTCCAATAATTAAACAAGAAACAAAAACGAGATCATAATGAAAAGTCAGGTGTAAGAACAAAACAAAAACAAAACAAAACTTCTTACATTATTGAATTATTGCAATCTTGCAAAAGTCCTCTTAGGTTTAGGAACCGCAAGATGCACCACCCTAGCCAGGCCGCAGATCAGAGGTTTGATGGTGGGACTTGATTTTGATTGCCTGGTTGCTGATCCATGAGCTTGGCAATAACTGAAACATCGATTTTGAGCTTATAATCTGCCACAAGTTCAAGTATGTCTCTCACTTTCTCCCAGTCTTTGTCATCAGCCTGGAACTTAGTTGCTAAATCGGTGGTATAAAGCATCAGGAGCGCTGAAGGATATAAGCCATTAAGCTTAAAGAAACAAACAAGCCGGACGGTGGGTATAAGCTGCCATGTATCGTGAAGCTTTTCAACAATCTCTGAGATGACGACAGTTTCAAGACCAAGTGATTGAAAGAGTGTTGGAGCCTCTTTGAGATGAGCAATAGAGAAGGCAAGTTGAGCAGTCTCATCTGGATTGATGATTGAATTCTGCAATCCACATGTCACAATGAACTGCAGAAAAGCCAACACCTCGAGGGATGATGATGCAGTACTTATTCTTCCTTTCCATAGAATTGCCAGCTCTTGGGCCTTGGGGTCAATGTGATCATCAGGCTTCTTAACAGGCAAGTTGTTCATATTTTTCTTATTCGAGTCATGGAAACGTTTCCAGCGCTGCTTCGACAGCTCACGGGCCTCATTCCAAATTTTCTCCGCACTCTTCTGGAGTTCTTCATACTCTCTGCGTCTCTCAGCCTCTGCGTTAGGATCCTCCTGCTTTGCACTCGACCACCTGGTCCGCCTCCTCTTATTAGAGGGTTCCTCGACGACATCTTCTTTTCTCCTTTTGTCGGCCTCTTGTTCTTGATATTCTTCTTTATGACCACCAGCGGTTGGACAAGGACGAGCGTTAGCAATATTTGAACGCACCCTAGAAAGGGTCAATTTAGCATCATACAGTAAACGACTCATCTGATCAGAAAGGAATCTATTGGCTTCCCCAACCAACTTGAAAGCAGCCTCTGCACCAGCAAACTTGTTCTTGTCCGGATGAAGAAGCAGCGTGAGACTTTTGTATTGCTTCTTGATTGTGTCGGCATCAGCCAAACGGTGAACCTGAAGGATACCATACCAATTGTCAAGCCCATTGATTTTGTTGTGTGCAGAAGAATGCACATCACATATATATGGCCATCATGTGCGGTATGTGGATGAGATTGGGGAAGAGTGTTTGAGCCTTGGTAACAAATATATGAGCTCCAACAAAATCACCAGCCATCATTTTTTCCTCTGCTAATTTTTGCGCCTTCAAAGCCTCTTCTTCCTTGTTGGAATCCATTCGTAGCGATCCGACAACACAAACAAGCCAGTCGAGGATAATCCCTGCTGCACAAGACAATAATCCAGAGGCCAGAGCACTTCATTTAGTCACTTACAGTGAGATTTAACCAAAAGGTTCCTAACCCTAAACCGTTACATTAACTACTACTTGGTGCTTAACGTTTCAATGACAAAGAAGTTGTGAGATCTGGGAAACAAATGCACGATTAAATCGACTAGGCTTGAAAGAAAGGATATAATAGAAGAGAAACAGAATCGTACAAACGAGTGGCCTACACGGAAACACATAAATCAATGGAGAAAGGCAGCAAATCAAACTCTTACAGATGTAAAAGAGTACCTAAGCAAATCTACAGCACGGATCAGATGTACCACGCGAGTGCAAGGTCCTATCAAAACTAGGCAAGCAACGAGAAAAAATGATATACCACGCGAGTGTGTCAGAAACTTACGAAGGACCTAGAAGCTTGACGTGCCCGAAACGACGAAACGAAGCGAATTCTAGTTCAATGGAGGACAGAGATAAGAATAATAATTTCGGAACAATTAATTCGATGAGGGAAATTTCCTTTTTTCATAACGCCAAATATTCACCCTCCCTCTTTTACGCGCATTTCTATAGCCGTGTGTAGTGTAATTTAATTTAATTGGTACTGATTCCATGCTATATGCATCACTGTATCTAGCTAGTTGTTCTTGTCATCATGCACGGAACTAAATCGTCGTTATGATTGAGATCGATGCTTCATTATCCTAATTTTTATTTATATTGGTCGGTTTCGTTTTACCTATGTCTGTGTGTGTAAATAACTAAATATAAATAAAGAGAGGGGGTGACTAATTTTAGTTAGCACAATTTCGATATAGCTATATATATATATATATATATATATATATATATATATATATTACTCTTACGATTTTTCTCTTGCTTGGTGCAGGGAATGTTCTGTCCACTGTGGTCTCCCTCTCATATTTGTAGTTCTTTATCTTATTTTTTCTTTTTTTTACTTTTTTGTTTCACAACGGTTTGTGCATGTACATATGTGTTTAAGAGTCATATATGTACTACGTGCAGGCCAATGTTTATACAAATATACAAGAAGAAATCAGTGGAGGGATATAAACTTAATCGTCTGTTGATCATGCTGGCTAAATGTAGTTTGTGGGTTTTGTATGGTATCCCTTTTGTTCACAAGGACAGTAATAGCGTCGGTTTCGTTATCGAAGTTATCTATGTCGTTGTCTTTTGGATCAACTGTGACGACGACTCACGTGTACGTAGCTGTCCCTCAATTTTTTAAAAAATAATGCTTATATATATACTAGAAATAGCAGTGTTCTAAAACGCGCTAGGCGCTCTCTAGACGATAGACGAACGCCTAGCGCCTAGTTGTATATGCGGGTGTTTAGGCGGAGCCTAGGCGGAAATTTATATATACTAAATAATTATATGTAACATATAAATTATAAAACAGTTATATTTTTAAAGCAGTTATTTATGCAAATTCAGTCATAGTTCATAGCAGCTGAATTTTGATGATAATCCCCTCTAATTTTTACTGAAAAAAAATACAAAAAATATAAACAAAAATAATTAAATAATCAAATCATGACAACAGAACATGATTGTTACTCCAATGTAACAATCGATGTTATATAATCACTTCATGAGGAATAGCCACGAACAATAAACCAAAGGTATCAGAGGCATCAACAAACTATTACTAGTATAGCATAATATTAAATAATAAAGAAAGAACTGTACCACTAAGATTGCGATACACGAAAGTGACCATGAAGCAGCTTACGTTAAGAAGAAGGTCAATCGGAGTAGAGAGGTAAACCAAAGAAGAATACCAAATAACAGAGAAGAGCAATACAATTTAACGAGCTATGAAAACGAGGTATAGCCAGAGAGGTATCAATATTAGTTGGGATTGTATTTAGGGTTTTTCATTAAGTATTAAGAAACTAGGTTTTTGTCCACTTGAGAAAACGTACGGACGACGTCTCGGCGGTGTTGTATACGCGGACTATACGGTGCCCAGGCGCCCGCTTTATAAGAAAACGCATAACAAGCCGTATATGATGTATTCGATACGTTATGAGACCGAATAGAGAATAGGCGGCGCATATACGGGCAAAGCGCCCGCGTTTTAGAACACTGAGAAATAGACTCGCGCGATGCACGAGATATATTTAATTTTATTTTTATTAATTATGATATATCTTAATTTAGAAATATATTTTTGAAATGTATTTTTTTAATATGAAATTTTTAAAAAATGTTTAATACATTTATATATATGGTTCTTAATGTTTGGACGCAAAACAAAATAAACAAAACATATCAAATTAAGTAATTAATTCCCTCAAAGTTTTGTTGTTTTGGATTTTATTGTTTTGTGATAAATTTTTAGGTTCTTAGAGCATCTCCAATCCCACTCTATTTTAAAATCAATACTCTGTTATAGAGTAACATTTGCTATACGCCTATAAAATATCTTATTCTAAAATAGAGGTAGGATTACTCTATATACAAATTTAATTTTTTTATACTAATTCTATTTTAGAGTATAAAATAGTTTGATCATTTAAAAAACTATGCTCTATTTTAGAATATATATTGGAGATAGTCCTAGCACACATAAGGTTTGTATAGAGACTATATATCAGACGTTCGAAACGAAAATTGAATATTGAAATTAGTCTACAAATATTACCAGATAAATCTCATTTTTCCCTACATTTTTTTTCAAAGTTGTAATATATGGATGCGATCAAGAACTATATGATGATTCAGTAGGTCTCTATAATTAGAAAAGTATTATCGAAACTCAGTAACATTAAAGTAAATAAATAAAAATTATGTTTTAGTCTCAATCATCAAGAAAAATAATTGATAAATATTTATCTTTTTGCGAGTGGTTTTACAACTTTATATATTCTTTAACTCAATCTTAATATTTGATTTTCTTTTTGAGTCCACAATATGTTGCTACAGTTTGATTTTCTCTAGTTAGCCTCCTAACAAATTTCTTGTGAATTAAAAACTCTATATGAATGCTTAAAATGTGTTATACTTCTATGATGATGGGTTATTTCTTGGTCCTTGTCTCTATTCTTATTCATTATGTTCTTTTAATTATAAAAAAAATAAACTCTCCAACATGTCAATTGGTGTAGATGGAAGGGAAGGCAAAATCAGAAAAATTAATATCAACAATAGATACATTCCAATTATTTTTCTGACATAACTACATTTCTAATTTATTTTAACTTACATCTAAATATTTTTTTTTATAATTAACTAAATTTAAACTTATTATATCTATATGTTGATATTTCCATCAGATTTTGATGATTTTAAAATAATATATGTGAGAAAAAAAATCAGCCGACTCAAATTCATCCAATCAATAAATTAAACTTCTAAAACCTGAATTTTGTACTATACGAATGAGATTATGAATCTAGACAATATGTTTTAGAAGGTAACAGAAGAATCACCAATGATTATTTTGAATAATTGATAAGTGTACTCACGATTTATCATATGCTCTGGTGTTTACTCTCTAATCTTGTAATCACACTTAATATAAAAAAAATTGGAATAATGCAAATTAAAATATGGCTCATGTCATAAAAATTTATGAAATATCTTATACTATATCTCACATTAAATTTTGAATAAAATTCATGAAAAGAAAAGTGTGTCAAATTTAACGTTTTTTAGATTCGATATAATATCTCTATTTTCTAATCATTTTAAAATAAATAATATAATTACCATAAAATTATTTTGTGAAACTATTGTTTCTATTATTTTATGGGGTGATTAAGCAATTATGTTATTTTTATTTTCTTTTAATACATACGTTTTAAAGACAGTCAAACTGTAACTTATAGAATATTAAATAGAATTTAATTTTGTCTGAGTTTTGTCTTTAATACAATATATATGATTATTGGATACACTGTGATTTTTTTAAATATATTAGGATATATTTAATATTTTTAAATTAGTCTGTCATAAATTAATTTGGCTTCAATTTTTATTTTAAGAGTATTAAAACTTTTTTTATTTTAATTGGTTTGATCAGTAGTTTTAATTATTTGTAGGTTATATGGTATATGCTTTCTTTAGGAAATATATTATATGTTAATACTAAAGGTTATGTTATGATACCATTATGCTATTTTATTTTCTTTTAGTACATATATGGAGTATTAAATATCAGTAGTCAAACGGTAACTTATATAATATTAAATACAATTTTATTTTATATGAGTTTTGTCTTTAATACAATATATGATTATTGAATACAATGTGAGTTTTTTAAATATATTAGTACATATTATATATTTTTAAATTAGTCTATCATAAATTAACTTGGTTTCAATTATTTATTTTAAAAGTATGAAAACTTTTTTTTGTTTTAATTGGTTTGATCAGTAGTTTTATTTTTATGTGAGTTTTGTCTTTAATACAATATATATGATTATTGAATACAATGTGATTTTTTAAATATATTAGTACATATTCTATATTTTTAAATTAGTCTTCCATAAATTAACTTTGTTTCTATTTTTACTTTAAAAGTATGAAAACTTTTTTTGTTTTAATTTGTTTGATCAGTAGTTTTATTTTTAGGTTATATGGTATATGCTTTCATTTGGAAATATATTATATGTTAAAACTAAAAGTTGGAAGAAATATATTTTTGTAACAATATAATTTTATTTAAAAGCAAACTATACACCATATAAGATTAAAAAAAAAATAAAGTATATAAAAAATATTTAATTTAAGATTAATAAGAAAGACATATGTCACAAATATAGAGCGCCAAGTGTCGCATTAGCAGGCAAAATTAGAAAAAAAACCTTCTCATATTATATAAGATATGTCTAAATGTTGTATATTGATTTTGAGGATACGGCTATCTTGATGTGCAGAAGGTCAAGATTTGGTATCTCTTCTGTTTGTTATTAGTTTTGTGTCAAGTAAAAGGCTCTGCAAAAAGAGACGAGACACCAATTTATTAAATGTATATATATATATTTTCATTTCAGAGTAGTGAATTATATATATTGTGGCTTACATTAATGTCCAAAATAGAGAAAATATGTTGATTCTCATGATTTAAGAGAAGTATGCGCTTGTTTTAGATGGTTATGTATCTTGTTTTCTTACTATCTAACCTCACGGAGAGATGTTACAGTCCATTATCTTTTTTCCATAATATTCAGTGATTTGGATGAATCAAAATAGTGGGAAAGCTAGAAATCCGTTAATGATGTGAACAACGAAAATCCATAAAATATCGCATGATAAATAGGAAAATAGGTGGACATATATTTAAGCTGATCCACTAATGCATGTTCAGTTTAATCATTTTTTTCTTCTTATTCTTGTTCTTATTTTTGCCCATTGTTTTTTTTTCGTTCTTTTAAGAAATGGAGTTAAGGAAGACGAAGAGCGACGGAAAAGAAGAATGCTTTAAAACTAGGGTTTACTTGTTTTTATTAATATGATTAATCGTTTTCTTGCAGAGATTTTGTGTAAATTGCTCACATTGTATGAGACTAGTCACATATAACACACAAAATTTATACTTGAATAAAATGAGGACTACAAAAGAATCAAAAATTTCTACCAAAAAAAAACAAAAGAATCAAAAATGGAAACAAAAAAAATCCGAAGAAAAACCCACTCCCATAATTTATTATGGATCAAGACCATCAATTGTTTGTAGCCGTTTAAGTGTATTAAACTATTAGTTTGTATAGTTCGATAGTTGTTTGACCCAAAGAGTAGATGTGAAAAGAAGAAAGAGTAGACCCACTTCCAAGCAAATGTTACTATTTCTATTTGAAGAAAAAAATGAGAAGCTAATTAAATATTGTTAAACCTAAAAAAAATTATTTTTATTTATTTTTGATGGGTTTTACTTTTTAGAAGACAAGCAAATATGTTAATTACTCTTTTAGGCCGAATAATAACAACCATTAAAATAGTTTTTTTTTTTCTTTTTAAATATGAATTCTCTTTAATGTAATCGTACTAATTTAAAATTTCAAACACAATTAATGGACCAGTGATTGAGGTTATTAAATTTTGGATGAACCTACCTTTAATTTACACAAAAGATCAAACGCAGTATTGCTTTTTTACATTTTAGTTATTAAGCTTTTAAATTTTGAAATAAGCAATTCTTTCACTATCCTATTTATCTCTTTATTAATTATGATTTCAGTGGCCTCCAATGGAGATGCTCTCAGCAGTCAGCATTCAGACTTTTCTTTTTGTACCATGATATATTGATATTTAAGATAAACATATTGGATTATCAAAATTGAAGCAAAACAACAAAATTGCTTTAATTAATTTGCGATGGGATGGGATGATTGTTTATAATAACGATCGGAGACTCGGAGTGGCAACTTAAAACAATAAAACTCCCAACTGCCAAAACAATAAAACATGGTTTGTAATTTTGTATCGATATTGGAGGTTCCACCGTTACACAATCTATTTTAAAAGTTGGACGTATAGAGCAGAATAGCAGATTATTCAAAAGACATTAGTTGGAAATAAGATATTTGCAAGATGCATGATTCTGAGGGATCCAAATCATGTTTGGTAACATAGAAGATCCCGTTGCGAGTGTTAGCCGTTCAAAAGGAAAATGTTCAAGATTTTTTTTTTTTTTTTTTATAACTTTAGAGAATATGTTTACTCTATTTAGAAAAAGACAAGAAATATGATAGAAAGTACATCTTTATCTGTTCTTGCTAACATTAATCTTAAATGACAAATTTAAAGTAAGTTAAAAGAAAATGTAACTTCTTAATGAAAACATTAATAAAGAAAAACCTTGGTCTGCATATTAGTATGTGACCTCTTTTGGTTTTTAGTCTTTTTGGCATGTGTGCAGTTTGAGGCTTTCCACAAGCCATGTTCATGATTGTAACCCTCTATCCTAACCAATATTAATCCAGTGACAAAGAAAAGAGAAAAAAAAGCCTTGGTTTGCCGGAGTTTTGGAAAAAGGCAGTGTCGAGTTCATATTTTTACAATGATGATGACAAGTTATTATCGTCGTTAGTGAGAACGTGTGTTTTTAACGAGAAGTTATCATCATTACGTTCGCAGGAAGGTTTGATTTTCTTTTTCCCTGGGACAACCCAATATTTGCAATACAAAATTAAAATTTAAAATATAAGAAACAAAAAAAGAATGTTTCTGATTCAATGTGGATTAAAGTCAGAATGTGTTTAGGTTTTTATGTATAAAAGGCTATGCAAAAAGAGACGAGACACCAAATAATAAAATAGATATATTTTTTCATTTCAGAGTAGTGAATTATATATATTGTGGCTGACATTTATGTCCAAACTAGAGAAAATATATATGTTGATTCTCATGATTTAAAAGAAGTATGCGCTTGTTTTAGATGGTTATGTATCTTGTTTTCTTACTAGCTAACCTCACGGGGAGTTGTTACAGTCCATTATCTTTTTCATAATATTCAGTGATTTGGATGAATCAAAATAGTGGGAAAGCTAGAAATCCGTTAATGATGTGAACAACAAAAATCCATAAAATATCGCATGATAAATAGGAAAGTAAGTGGACATATTTTTAGTCTGATCCACTAAATCTATTTGTGCATGTTCAGTTTAATTCATAAAATATTTGAAGAGTTAATTCATCCTTTATTTTTGTTTCTAACAGAATTTTAATCTCAACAACTTAACAACTCCATTTGATCACAAGCCAGTTAATGTTGGAGCTTACATCAATATCAGAGTTAAGTTAAGAATCTCATAAACAAATACGTATCTTTTTTTTTGGTATAATGAGAATATCAAAAATAACTGGCAACAATTACGAGGGCAAAAATAATAACCAAAACGAAAATATCCATTAATTAAAGTAGATTAACAAAACAACACTAGATAGTCCATAAGAAAATACATCAAATTCCATCTGAAAATGGATTACAATGTTGATTAAAAGAACATAAAAAGACTACAAACATAATAAGATGACAAAATCTAAAACAAAGGAAGGCTCAATAGAAGCTGAATGCCCTATTAGTCGGTCCTGGATAGTTGAAAAAATAGATGATCATCTCAAAAACGGAAAGAGTCAAGAAACAGAACCAAAAAGGATGGATTTTTGGATCATAATCACAAGCAAAGACAGCTAAGAAACCCCCCAACATCATGATGCCTAACACATACATAAAGTAAAAGCCTTCAACTGGATAAAGGAGTTGAACCAAGACAAACAACCCAAAAACTACTGATAAAACCAAAACAGAGACCCAAAATGTTTGGAAATTATAGATAATAAAATAGATAATGATGAAGAGAATTAGAGGCACAAAAGTTCTAACCCAACGACCTGCCCTACAAACTATAGATGGAGTTTCAGTGAAAAAGGAGGCTACCGCAAGAATCACATATAGAGATAGGCCAATCTTGTAGCTGAAACCCTCTTCAAGCTTCATCACCCTTACAGCACTCACAGCTCCATAAACGCACAGAAGAGCCAAGAGAGTCCAACCTATCCTTGATGCTGGATCATTCACACCAAAAACGATCACTTTCTGGGAGATTTCGTTCTTGTTCTCAGGCTTCTTCTGGTTCTCAGGCTTCTTCTTCTTGTTCTCAGGCTTCTTCTTGTTCTTGTTCTTATTGTTGTTCTTATTATTGCCCATTGTTTTCTGGGTTTTTTTTTTCGTTCTTTTTAAGAAATTGAGTTAAGGAAGACGAAGAGCGACGGAAAAGAAGAATGCTTTAAAACTAGGGTTTACTTGTTTCTTTAGCCCCTTTTTTATTTTGTGAGTGCTATGTAAATGAGAAAACCGGGATAGTTTAGTAAAACCATGGTCTGCTTTACAGCTGTTACCCACACTCACTAGTTTTCTTTTAATTTTTATTTTAGTTGGGGTTTTAATTGATAGCATACTGTGTTCACAAAACCACTTTCTTTTGAATAGTTACAAGAAAATAAAAAAATATATTTGTCGCTAAAACCTTTTGCTAAAACCAAAAGGTTTTGTAACCACATATATATATTTTATATTTATCCTTCTTTCAACTTACAAGAAAATTGAACTGAGTAATTTCTCAAGGAGATACTAATAAAATCTCAACTACATAAAACAAATTATATATTATGAAGTTGCTATATAATTATTCAGAGGATATTTCGCCATCCACATATTTTGTAAATGTAAACACGTTTCAGATGCTGAAGGCTCGTTGAGACCTCTTATCTCATACCGCTTTTTCGTCCTAGAATCAAACCATGGTGTTACTCTAAAAAGTACTAATAGACATTAGTCATTACGAAGGCCAAGAGTAAATCATTGAACGACTACTATATCTAAATATTAATTTAGATATCTAACAAAAAAAAAAATCTATAGATTAACCAGATAAAATGATAGAACTATTTTTTCGACGAAAACGTTGTTTTGGGAGTATATATTAGCAAAATATTAAGAAATCTTTCATTGTAAAATCCAAGAACAAAAGTGGCCTCGCTCATATTATAAAAAATTACATATATACTTGTCAAATATTAACGTACGGTTTGTTACATTTATCATTTTTTTTGGCGTGTTAGTAGTTATCGCTCACTGGATCAATATTACAACTTACAACTTTACAAAAGTGTCTCGTCACCTCGGTTAACTCTATCCTCATTACATGATTAAAACTCTATGCAAACCTCCGATTTCGTCAAATATATGTAACCACAAAAAAAAAAAAAAAAAAAAAAAACATCAAATTCCCGCTGGTGATATATGCTTAGGCTTCATGTGGGCAACTGGCAAGTGGCAACGAGAGGTGTGAAAGCAATGTCATCTTAAATAAATTAAATAAATAAAACAATTCCAAACGATCCGAGGCATTATAATCCTTTTACCATCAACAAATGGTTTTCCAAAAATTGTACCGGTTTTTTTGTTTAATAAATATGTACGGCTATGTCCACTTCTTTATAAAATAATTTGTTCCAAATCTGAGTGTGAGTGAGTTACTTAATTTAATTCACCCTAAAATGATGCAAATATGGTGCTAAAGAAAGATTTCATAGTTATGGAGAAAAAATTTCGTACCAAATAAAAAAAAAAACATATGGAAAAATTTGTTCATTTTCTCTCAATGACATATAATTTACAAGATGTATAGGGAAATGCGATATTAATGTGACCGTTATGTTAACTATATAGATGTTACGTACCCAGAAAGAGAGGCAATTCCGAATAGACGAATAGTCCGGAAGTGAACATATTTTTGATTTTAGAAGCTTTCTTAACTACGCACATTATATCTAATATGGCATTAGCATGCAAGACACTTGTATTGTATATCCCAAAAATGAGGTCAACAGTAGAAGACTCATGCGTCATGTCTAGATTTTCATGCTCCAAGATCCAAGCTTATACTATATCTATATATTGTGTTGGGCGGGTTTTATGGAATTCACAGACGACGAGAGTTTGATCAACGAAGTGTTTTCATGATGTACTGTGTGAAATATAAACTCGATGACAAATTTAATTAGAGCAATGCATAATCGTTAAATCAGGGAAGCATGTCGTTAGCGCGATATGCAACAAAAACGGATAAGAAAATTATCGTGAAATTTAACAAACCCAAAGTGACAGATCGAGATCGACATGATTATAATAATCCGTAATAAACAACTTAACACCAAATCGAAAGAAGCGAAAGATAGTTTAAACCTAAACCCTCAAGACGTCTCAACACGTATCGGGAGACTAAACCGGCCGGCGGCTTAAAATTATACGCTCATTAGTACCGAAGTCGAACTCCTGGTTGAGTGGAATTCTTCTACCAGAGTAATGGGGAGAACTGTCTCCTGGCTTCTGCCTCGGCGTCGAACTCGTCCACCGTGGTCACCACCTCCGCCTCCACCGTCACCACCGCCTCCGCCTCCACCACCTCCGCCTCCACCACCTCCGCCTCTAACTGGAAGTTCCATTATAGCACGTTGGGAACAAGGACCACAGCACTTGGTAAACAAAATGTTCTTTACCAATACAACAAACCAACAAATGAAGATCCCAACTATTCTAGCCTCGTGAGATTTACAGTAGTGTGTAAAAATAGACAAGATTATAGAAGCTATCCCATCTATGAACCCTAAATCATTCCCCACATGGCAAAGTTTGAAAAGAGAGACAAGGCTAAGATAACCACAGACAAAGCAGGAAGCAATATCTATTTCAGCTACAGATTTATCTGCAACATGGTCACTAATGTAAACCATTAACCTTAAAATTGACATTTCCCCAGCACTCTTACCTAGACAGTAGAAGTTAAACCCAACCTTTCCCTGAATATTAAAAAATCTCCTCATATTGCGTTCCCCAGCAAGAGTTGCAACCAAAACCAGAATAATGATAAAGATAAGGAAAACCCCATCTATAGTCCAAAGAAGTGGGATTAAATAAGATCTCTCCTGAGGTTTCTCATGTGTCTCTACAAACTTTTCCCATAGACTCGATCTCTCAAAGTAAAGAAACGCTCTCCAATAACACAATAGACCTTGCAGCATTAGTGTGAACCTAAACCCATACAACCAAGAGATCCATCCCAAAACCCAATTTATTCCCAAGAAAAGAGGTCTCAGTATGAAGTGGGAAATAGGACGCAAAACAAACTGGTAAACGAGACCGAGAAGAAGGGGATGGAGAACATACTCGTAAACGGGACGGAGAACATACTGGTAAATGGGAAGTAGAACAAGAAGAAAAAACCCTAAAAGAAATTCTCCACAATTAACCATTGAAAGAAAAGCTAGTCAGAGAGAGTAGAAAGCAAAGGGTAGAAGAAGAAGAAGAAGATGAAGCTCGGATTTGCAAATGGTGGAGAGAGAGAGAATCAAAGATGGGAGTGGCACTGGTTTTTATTAATAATAGGAAATCCATTTAACCTTTTTTCATCCTACAAAATGGTGCCGTCATTTGTCGAAATGCACATGCATTCTAAAGAAAGATGGGAGTGGCACGTGGATGGTTTTTTTTTCGAAATTTTTTGACCAATGGATTTATTTGTAAGCTTCATTACTGAAGCACATAAAATGTATTTAAGCAGAATTTTCTTAGGGTAATTTTTATAATTTCAAAATTAAATAAGAAATATATGGTTTTGGTTAAGTTGTTAGGTATGTGTATTCAGTTCGGATCATCAAAACTTTACAGTATATTATGTGACCCGCTTTATTTGAACTTTTTTGGTTTCAGAATTTTTTAAAAAAAACATTATTTAGACCAAGATAATTAAGTTTATCACATAACGACAAAAAAAACACCAAGACTAATGCAGAGTAACCTAATTATGACTAGTAGTAATCATTTTTCTTTTGTAACGTCGTATTAGTAAATATATAAGTTGATATGGTAATCTTATTATATTCAACAACTAATCTAGTGGCCTTAATTAATTTTTGGTTCTTTCACTTTTTTACTCATTTCACCTAAATACCATGTATTTTGTCTTGCATATAAAGAGAGTTGTACAGCGACGGGGTTGAAGGTCGCGATACTTTCCCAACGGCAACAAATACACACAGTGACATATATATATATATATATATCTATACTTTTAAAATTGAATATATTATTAAGTTTAATAAACTTCATACTTTTATAACAACTTGTTGGGAACTGTAAAATCCAGCCGGCTGTTCATTTTATCTTTCGAAATTCGATTTGACGAAGTCGTTTATTTCTTGTTAGGTGAAAACGATACTAGCTAAATTAATCTTCGTGTATACTAGACTTGTACACTAATTAATAATATAAATAGAGAAATTCTAATGGCAACGTACGTGCGGTCGTATATTTGTTTATTTTTGCTCTCATATCAGACGGAAATATAGATGATACAAAATTACAAATAGTTCTACCGGATAATTTAAATACGTTGAATTAATTAATAGACTGTGTTACATTTTTCCTGAAAAATAACGTATTCAAATAATTTGCAAGATAGTGTAGAAGATAAGAAAGTAAAATAGACAATGCTTGATTAGTCACGTGACAAGGTCACATCAAAACTTAAAAGGTCAGGTTCATAAAACAAATACCCTTCATTCCGAAAAAAAAAACAATTTACATGTAAAAGGCCAATAAGCTCTCGGCTTTAATGGGACAATAAACCAGAAGCATTCCTTATTTGGTTTCATTCACTGTATTCTTGAGGTCCCCTCTGGCACGTCAACGTCTACAAAAGAAACCCTCTGATACACATGTTCGACTCACTACAAAAAAGACATATCCAACGTTATACATTTTCTGTGTTTAAAAAAAAAAAAAAAAAACGTTATACATTTTCTAATAAAGCTAATATTGATCATCATACCGAACCGGATTTTCTAACGTTATTTTATATCCTTGAGATTCTAAGGGTATGTATGAAATATGGTAATCGTTGGTATCAGATTATCAGCAACATTCGTTAAGTTTATAGCATCTCACTAAAAGACTTGCATCTACCTTAGTTATATAGAAGCTTGCGGCGAAGTTCTATGGACCATATCAAATAATTGAGCGGATTGGGAAGGCTGCGTATCGCTTACAGTTGCCTGCATCGTCTAAAATTCACCCTGTTTTTCACGTTTCTCAGTTGAAACAGGTGTTAGGCGTTCACCATCAGGTTTTACCGTTTCCTCAATCTTTCTCTGAAGCAGATGAGGTAGTGATTGAGCCGGAGAACTTGTTGGCCTCGCGTTATTCTAACTCTGGTGTGTTGGAGGTGTTGGTTAAATGGACAGGTTTACCAGACCATGAGTCGTCTTGGGAGGAGGTTCGTGTGTTGGAGGTTCAGTTCCCTTCTTTTGCACTTGAGGACAAGCTGCGTCTCATTGGGGAGGGTATTGATAAGCTCAGAAGGGTGTACGTGAGGCGTGGGAACGCACGTGCGGGAGTCAACGCGAGTGAAAGGAGTCAAAGTTAAGAATTCAAATTCAAATTCGAAGTGAAGAAAGAAGAAAAGTTACTTTTAGCTTTCAGAAATATCTGTAACAAACTTTACAATAGTATAAATAAGGCTTTCTCATTGTTTAGAGATCATGTTGAATCATTTGTAAAAGTCTCGTGTGTGAGATTTGGAGTTGAGCTAGTGATGTGCTAGTGTTCACTCTTGGTTGTAATCCCCTTTCATATCAATAAAGCAATCGGAGTTTCTTCTTATCAGTAAAGTATCCTTATCATGTATGTGTATGTCTTGAGGACTTGAAGTGAGCACTTGTGACTTGTCTACGGTTGTATCTCAGCTCATCATAAATCCAATCTATATATATATATATATATATATATATGCAACTTTCCTATAATTGAGTTTAAATTAATGCACCCTTAGCAAAAAAAAATATACTAGTAGTAAAGTTATATGTGGCACAAACAAATGAGAGATATTCTCTATATTAATTACCTTAATTTATGCCTTTCATGTAAAGTGCCTCTTCGAGCCCTAAATGAATTAAAGACATTCTCTATTTTTTTCCATTCTTGCTTGTAGTCCCCACATTATAAAAGTTAATTTAATTTGTTACATTTACATAAATTAATAGTATAATACCAATTGCTTGTTCAACTGACAAGGACCTCTTTGACTATATGTTACTCATGTGGATAGTTTTACAAAGAATGGAACAACATGCTGGTAACTCGCAAGAAAGATAATTTGATTTTAATTTTTTTGATAAACATCATTTCTATATTATAACGTCCTCTCCCTAATTAACTTTAATAAAAGTATTCTGAATATGAACAAATAATTAAGTAAAAAGTCAATCATGATAGCAAAAGCCAAAAACAAATTAAAACAGGTTCACAAATTTCCATAGTTAGCGTGTATGTGACCAAAATTGTTTTCTTTATTTTTATTTCTGTCACACTATTCATATTGTTTTGTTTCAGTAAATGAGGAGCGCCTGAGCGGTACGTGGACTTCCTTCACACCTCCCTAGTCTATACGAGACGAACACGATGGACCGGTCCGTAACAACTTCTCATTTTTCTTAAGTGAGAGCGAGTGACCTAACTGCACAACAGCCAAACACCCTTTAAAGTTTAACCAATATCCAAATATTAACAAGAATGAAAATAAAAATAAGAAAAGACCAATAAAAATATCATATAAACGTATCATGTTTTTATGTAACCGTCAGAAACTTTCTTAAATATCTCCACACAAAAAAAAAATTACTCTCAGGAAATATTAAATTTCGAACTGGAATAATGTTACTATAGTTGTATAAGGTTCATTCTTCATCGACTCATAATAGCTATTGGTTAGGCTGATTCACAGAATTAATGCTATCGTCGATTAGTAATTTAAAATAATATGTACTGTTATCGATAAAATAATTTGCAGTATATCCCAAGATGGCGTAAAGTCGACTACAAAGTTTTTTTTCTTTCTTTTTCTGCATTTATTTTGTCTCGTTATACTATATATATAAGTGAAGTTTTTTTTTCATTAAACAGTTTGCTCTTAAATATGAAAAATCTTGGCTACTAAAGGTGTAATTAAGAAGCCGGGAGTGATAACATATAAAGAAAAACTTAGTAACTCAAATTATAAAAGTTAAGAATCTTTAAAATATTCTATGATCATCGGCAGAAAATGGCTGTTAATAGTATCTTCTGCTACAAAACATAATTTTTTTATACAAATTAACTTCAACTGAAAAGGTAGACAATCGTTATGTTTATACGTCGGGCTATCCCAGCCCGTCCAACGCGTACGGTAGACCAATGGACATCTCTCCGAAACAATAAAGTTATTGTAGCCTTCCAGGCTTCCAGCTAACAGACAGCTCTAAAACAATTACAAAATTCTGACAATTTTCACAATATATCTAATTAAATAATAATATCATGCAAGAGAAACATATTAATAGATTAGGGTTGATTTTAAATATGATTTTTTTTCCTTTTCAGTAAAGAAAATCTAAATGCATACTATCCAAAGTTTATAAAATTTATCCACATGACTACAAGAATTTAAGATTTGAACATGCAATTTTCATGTTGATTAGGTTTTTTTTTTTTATTAATATGATTAATCGTTTTCTTGCAGAGATCTTGTGTAAATTGCTAACATTTTATGAGACTAGTTTTTTTTGGTAAGAACATTTTATGAGACTAGTTACATAACACATAAAATTTACACTTGAATAAAATGCGGACTACAAAAGAAGAAAAACCCACTAATTTATTATTGATCAAGACCATCAATTGTTTGTAGCCGTTTAAGTGTATTAAACTATTAGTTCTACTATTAGTTATAAACTTTATATAGCTCATTAGTTGTTTGACCCAAAAAAATTAAATGTGAAAAGAAGAAAGAGTAGACCCACTTCCAAGCAAATAAGTATTACTTTTTTTTTTTGCCAACAAGCAAATATTACTATTTGAAGAAAAAATTAGAAGCTAAACAAATACTACTATAAAACCTAAAAAAAGTTCATGATTACCTCTTTTTGATGGTTTTTAGAAGATAAGCAAATATGTTAATTACCCTTTTAGGCAGAATAATAACAACCATTAAAATGATTTTTTTTCTTTCTTTCTAAATATGAATTCTCTTTAATGTAATCATACGAATTTTAGATTTTCAAACAAGTAAATCCAGTGATCAAGGTTATTCAAATTTGGATGAACCTAACTTTAATTTACACAAAAGATCAAACGCAGTATTGCTTTTTTACTAAAGTTTAAAATTTTAAAATAAGCAATTATTTTATTATTTAAAAAATACGATTTTGTATCTCAACAAGAAAATAAACAAATACATCAAACTTGGTTATGATTAATAATTTGATGAAATGAGCAAAATTAACGAAATATAGTTGGATTTGGAAGCGTAAGATTAGAAAGACTATTCTAGATGGAAAAAGCGAGCTAGAAAAAATTGATGCTGGACTGGAACACTATAGGAAACGTTTTCAAAACATAGCAAGCGATATAAATATGCAAAGTACCATGCACTCAGCCAGTCAACTAACTCAATCTTCATTTTTACCAAAGAACTTGTTGACTACTTTGGTATCTAAATTCTTTATTAGAATTTACTGATTAACACCAATTAAGAAGAACACAAATATATTTGCGTTAATCAGTAAATTCTAATATATTTGACTTTTTCCTAGCAGCATGTACATCTTGTGTACTAATCCTCAAAACTAACCTTTTTTTAAGACAACCAATTTATTTTCTTCTCTAAATACATAAGTATCCACAAGTATCAATAACAAATACTTTTATCTTTTGTATAATTGAATATAAAAAATACCATTGGCGGCAAATAGCAAACAAAAGAAACAAAAATCTAAGCACTCAATAAAGTGGATTGTTTAAACAACAATACATAGTCAAATCAAATTCCATATATGACAATGGATTGCAATCTTAATTAAAAGAACATTAATAGAAAATAAAGTCACTAAATATATTGGATTTGGCATTAGAGATTAGTAATTCAAGATGTACATGGCGATTATTGAATCTATCAAGATTATATAATTATTTGAGTTTTGGCGAAGATCCCATAAAACGATTATTGAGTGTCGCAAGACTATAGAATTATTTTTGGTTTGTATTTTCTGTTTGGATTTAAATACGTATCCACACAACCTATACAAGTTGAAAAGAAAAATACATTTTAACTTAGTTACATGCTATTCACAGCAAATTGATTGACTCTCCTTTCGCAGCTTCTCCCAGAGACACAAAATTAGTCGAGGAGTTTGGTAATGAACAAGAATGTAATTTGATTTACAGTCACTGTTATGAAATCTTTTGTCATTGATGTACTTGACTCTTTTTATTGTCTGGTTGAACTGTTGAATCCATATCCCCATCGCCACATCTTCCAATTTGAAAAGCTTTCAACAAAAACAACATAAGAACAACAACTTCACTTAGTAATGATCTCTCTGATTGGTTATATAACCAAACTCTATGATGAAACTACAAATTAAACTCACTCTTAGATCTCTTTGACGATGACCCTTCACCACAAACTTCGCGATATCATGAGAGATGATGTAGCCAGGGCCATGTGCCCATGGAGGATATGAATCTAAAGGCCATTCCTTCACAAAGAGAAAGCCACCATATACTGTATGAGTTTCTAAGCGGATAGAGCACACAAAGGTGTGAGAAATATTGAGAAGTCTTACCTCTTTACGGATAAACCATTTGCTGCCTTGTTCACGGTCCGGTGATGAAGCAAATGATATCAAACCGTACAAAAGGGCAGTAGACGGCTTTGCTTTTAGACTTGATAGGAGTTCATCGATCCGCACAAACGCGTCATCATCCGTCTTCATTATGTATTTTGCTGGGAGGACTTTGGTCTGTATCATAGAAACATCAGAGAGGGATGGATTAACCAGACAAGGCAAGAAGTGATATGATATCTCACAGTTTCTATGTTTTGTGTAAACAAATAGCTTACCCCGAGAATACAAAGCGCAACTGTTTTCAAACTAAGTAAACCATAGTAGTCAACAAACGGCATAAACTGAATGTCTCCATATGCCTTAGCTTCTCTCCACATCTCTACATTGACCTTTTCATTTGTGTGCTGAGCAACAAAAAAAGCCAAGTTATTGCTTAGAAATGTATAAATCCAAGGATAAATGTTAACTTGCAGAAATACTTACAAGGCCTATGAGAAATCGAACAGCCACTTTGCCAGATCTTACTGCCTCATATTGCATCCAAGATCTTCTCAATGCCATACGCCGCTTGAAATTATTTCCAGTGGAGAAAACACCCACCAATAATTCGATTCTTGTCCCAGGAAGAGATGGAGCTTTAAGTTTCTCTTCTATAACTAAAGAAGCATGGCCATCCGGAATGGGCAGTCTTGTGGCTAAGACAGATAACATTTTCAAACCACCTGAGACCTTGACAGCACTGACTAACCACGGCTCGAGCTTCTACAAACTAAATATGTCAGTTTCAAACAAAGCAACAATCTCACAAACTAACTAACAGGGCCTAGTTATCTATACCTCTCTGTAAGCAAATGAAGTCTCGTGCTGCCCATTAATTGTCATATGAAAACCTTCTACGCCAAACCACAATGTGGCAGTAAAGGGAGTCCCTTTGAGAAATGGAAAATTAGCATTTGAAAGAGAAGAATCCATAGTTGCTTTATCATTGGAACTCTCCTCCGAAGTGATTCTACCGTTCTGTTTGTTGCAGAGAGGAAGTTTATCGACTACAATGGTTGCCAAGAGACATTTCAACAATCATCAAGATGGCATAAAAGGGAACAAAATATGTGAGTTCTGTTACCTAAATGGTTTTTAAATGATCCATGATATGGACATCGCACTTCGTTTCCCCAACCGAGCTTTTCTGTCCATGTATCTTGCACTATGGATGGCTTAGAAAAATTTACATTGTAACGCAAGATAATAGGACGGCGGGTTTCTCCTGATAATCCCGAGCCAACGAGCTGAATCTGAAAGCTTTTAGACTGTTCATCAGGAACACCAACCAAAGTTATTGAAGAATCTTCAACTAAACCACAAGGAAGCTCAAGTACAGGCTTTAAACCAGACAAATCCCCATCAAATGCAGTGACAAAATCAGGACAGTTTCTTCCAAGTTCCTTGGATACCAAAGCAGAAGATGCTCCTTTCTCTTTATTGATCAGAAAAACCAAATCTTTCATCGCCAATGTAGCTTCTTCGATCCCCTGAGCAGTTTCTGGCAAAGCATCTGGCCTTTCAAGAAACGGACGCATACGAGACCATACAAGAAAACCATTCAACTTTTCTTCTCCTCCGGAGATGCTCATGTTTGAAAAGAGATAATCAAGATCTTCCTGAACACTCTCTCCTTCTATACTACTAGAATCATCCGTAGTATGATTTGTTGGAAGTTTGTGATCAGATTGATCATAACGGATAATAATGATCAAAGTAAGAACCATGATGAAGATTCCCACCGACCAATTCCTCATTCTGACTGTAGTGAAAACAGATTTGAATCTCACCACTGACATGACTTGCATCATTTAGTAACCTAAGTAAAAACCAAGATTCCGAGTTAGATTTAGCATAATCCGATTCTTACTCTCCTAATCCTAACAGCCTGAAGGGTACTTATCATAATTAAATATAGAAGAACTCAAACAATGGTCAACGACCCAGAGAACTTTGGCTTTGGTGTTGGATATAACTAAACTAACCCGAGGCATTACCCTAAAAGAAGAAAGATTAAACTGAATTGGTGCAGAAAAGATAAGACTTGGATGGATACAAGTAGACCCAGAAGCAAGATCATGGCATATAGACAGTAGCACTAACAGGGAAATATATATATAGCTCAAAAGAGAGTTTTTGAAACATCTAAGTCACACTGTTTGAAGAGCTGAAAAAGTTCAGTTCTTTATAAAATTGAGAAGCTTACCCGTTTTTTATTGATGTATGGTGACTTTAATAGAAAATAATTCATGGGGATGTTCAGATGGAGATCCAAGATCACTCAATTTGCAGTTGCAGAACCCAGAGAGACCAAGGCATTACCACAGCTGAAGCAAAGACTCTACGTTGCGTATTATCATAACGATGTCGTTTTTATTACAACGAAACGATGTCGTGTCAATTTTTATGTTTAATTTTTTTTCCGCTTTGTGAGATAATTAATGTGTATTGTCATATTTTGAATTTGTTTAATAGGATAGTCCAATCAATATTAAAAAATATATTTAACCTTTTTTTTTTTTTCATCCTCTCTTCATTAGCCAATCAAAATGTTCTTTTATTTCATATTTATAAACTAAATCAAAACTAAAATTAAAAATAAATAAGTTAAAGAAACAAAATAATGTTAAAACTTTTATAAAAAAAATTATAAGTCGCTTTGAGTTTATAAAAAAAGGTTTATGATTTAGAGGTTAGTGCTTAGAGTTTATATTTTACAATTAAACGAAATAACATGTAGGTTTAGGCTTAGAAATGAGGAATTAGGGTTTATATTTTACAATTAAGCGAAATTATATGTTGATTTGGGTTTAGAAAAGAGGATTATGATTTATGGTTTAAGATTTAGGGGTTAGAGTTTATATTTTATAATTAAACAAAGTTATATGTCGGTTTAGATTTATAAAATAATGGTTAGAATTTAAAATTTATAATTAAATTAAAGGAGATTAGGTATCAGTTTAGGTTCTACTAAATTATTTTTTTTTGTTATTTTTATTTATTTAATTATTTTTATTCAAATGTAATATGATGTGGCACTAATTCATTGGTTAATTAAAATTAAGGGTTTTTTTCACCTCTAGCACCATCAATATAAATACCTCCAAATAGTAAGTTTGGGGGATGAAAGTGAAGTCGCCGAATTCAAGTGGTGAGTGTCTCACCGAATTTTTGGAACCCTATATTTTTTTGGATCCTCTTAGTTTTTAGATAGATTTTAGGTTTTTTTTTTCATTGATGCTCTGTTATTGGCTATCTATCTCTGTGCTTCCTTTGATTAGGATTTTTTTTTGCTTTCTTTGATGCTCCGTTCACTGTACTAGGTCTCTTTGTGCTTCGTTCGATATCATTTACACTTTGTAGAAATCGAACTTCAGCATAAATTTTGAAGAAAATTAATTAGTATTGCATGCTAATTCGTATTGTATATGGAATATATGAAAATATAAATTTGGGATTGCTAATTTAGTGAAAAACTTTTGATAAAACCAAAACTGAGACTCAACAATGAAGCTTAAGCCAATCTATTTGCTGTGAATAGATATATCAACCATATATTTGGTTAATCAGTAAATTCTAATATATTTGATTTTTTCTAGCAGCATGTACATCTTGTGTACTAATCCTCAAAACTAACTTTATTACTAAAGAGAACACATTTATTTTCTTTCTCTAAATACATAAATTTCCACAAGTACCAATAACAAATACTTTTATTTTTTTGTATAATTGAATATAAAATATACCATTGGCGGAAAATATGAGAGCAAACAAACAAAAGAAACAAAAACCTAAAGTACTCAATACAGAACAGTGGATTGTTTAAACAACATTACATTATCTCTCCGTGATAATAATCTTCGTTTCAATTATAAAAATCTCATAATGACATACAAATGGAATAACTTAGCAATATGTATATGGTTTGTTGAATTGTTGGTTTAGAAGGTTAGAACAAATATGCTATAAAAGAAAGACACTACAACACTATACTAAACAGACTTTCCTAAATTAGAAAGTCTCTGTTCTCCTCCTCCTGCTCCTCCGGCAGCAGATCGTGGACTGAACGGAGCTCTTCCAGCGGACGACCTTGGACTTATCTCTCCACCTCCTCCTCCTCTAAAATCACTTAAGCTCCGGATATATACTTTCTCCGACACTCTTGGATTCTGAAAACTCACCACCCTTCTCATCAACTCCACTCCTCCTGCCACCGGAGAACTTACTGCCGATCCACTTCCTCCGAGCTTTAAGCTGCTCACTTTCCTTATCTCTCCTCTGCTTCTTGTGAACATTCCGTCCATCACTTCTCCACTATCCGCAAACGACGTCGCACGGCTCACTTCCCCTTCCTGCATAAAGACGAAAAAAAACAGTATGTTACGTGTTACCGGTGTAAATTTTCGATAAAGCCCTAAACTTTTGTAGAGAGGAAGAGGAAGAAGAAGAAGAGAGTTTTAATACCGGTTTGAGGTTGAATGATAAGATAGCAGGTGCTTCTTCATACTCTGCAGCATCCAAGTCTTGAAGATGAGCTCCTTTGAAGAAATTAGGCAACACATATTGCCTAACCGGAACAAGAAACATTATCATCAACGGGAACAAAACTCCAGCCACCGGAACCCACGTTATCCCAAAGCACACCAGCAAGTAAGCCGCTTGAAAAAGAGTAAACATCGCCATTGTCTTAAACGGAACCGTTTCAACAAACACCGCATGATTATCTTCAAGAACTCTGTATAATAAAAAGACCAAAAGTCACAGAAGTTATAATAATGTAGCAGAAACAAGATACTGTATACTCTTGATTGGTGAGGAAAGGTTTGTTTTTTACTTGAATCTCCTGCTTGGAGCAGTGAAGAGAAGCACGATCCTTTCCCAGAATTGATTCCCTGGGAGGCTTTCGATTGCCATGTAAGCGAAGTAACCCCATAGAACCGAGCTTGGGATTCTTTTGATTACAGGCATTGCTGCAACACATCCAGCCACCATCATAGCTTGAAGAAAGTTGCTTACTCTTTGTTCTTTTACTTCCACTGGCAATATATTCTCGACTTCTGTCTCTACATCAAACACTGTTTCATCGACCAGTGTATCTGCGTTTGAAGCCTTTTGAATATGTGACTGTTTAAGTCCCTGAATCTGATATGCCCAGTGCTAAATCAGGAATGAGTAAATATGTCAAATTATAGACTGATATAGATGGATTCAAACGTACACGAGAAGGCTCTTGGTGTATCAGAGGGTTCTGCATTTGTTGGTAAGCTTCTTCCATGCTTTCATAGACTTCTCCTATTGTTGCATTGTTTCTGATGCATTTACGCGCAGCTGCCACGAGTTTGTTTCGAAGTAACTGCACATCCACTGGTCTTAAATAAATGCCTTTTGACAAATTTAATAGAAGTCCTACATAAAACACTAGTATGATAATCAAACCTGGTGATTCAATGTTGCCAAGCTTTTTGTGTGCATTGGAGACTGAGGGATGACACCATTGGATGGAGGAATCCCGAGGAGACCGCAAAGGATCGTCTACAGATGAAAATTTCCAACGCTTAATATTATGTAAATGATCAAGTCAAGAAAAACAGATACTTCATCTCTTACCAAGAAACCTAGAAGAAACAGATCATAATGGTAAGCAGGAGGCTTTCTGAGATTGAAATCTTCCTGCTGTGCGAGTTGCGAGGCTACACTATGGTCAAAGTAGTAAAGAACTGCAATCATTGAAGCTGGAACAACCGCTAAAAGAATGTAAAGCACAGGCACATCCACCATCTCCTGCAGTTTTATTGATCATGCACTTCTGATGAATATCAACATAAAGCATTAATAGTAAAGAGGGTAATAAGTAGAGAGGAAGTGATTAGTGCCTTAATGACAGTCCAATTCTGATATGCACCAGGAGACCATGGATTAGGACTAACAAGACGTCTTGGTATTCCTTGAGGAACACTTTTCCAAGGTATGTATGATATACCAGTCCACACAACCACCATTACTGGAACACCGTAATCTGCTATAAACCCGCGTAACCATTCTGCAATCACAAGGATACCAATGTTCCTGAGGTTCTTGCTTGAAGTAAGAAAATGAACTTTAGCCATTCCACAGTTAGAATGAACATTAAGGTTCCTTACCAGCACCAAATCTCCAAGACCTTGCTTTTCGGCTTTTCAGTGCAGTATACAGAAGTCCAGCAGACAAAACCAAACCGAACATTCCATTTGCAAACACCCAAGCAGGTTGAAACTCAGCTAACCTTGGATTTGTTCTTCCAGGGACACCAAACTCATCCACAATGCCCTGAAAAAGTGGAGTATCAACATAAAAGAACAAGCTTTTGATGCAAATGCTGCTAGTATAAGTTAGGACAGAAATAAAATAAAGGAAGCTCTTTTAATTTACTCTAATGGCTTCTTGCATAAAAAGCATGGCTATTAGGATACCAAACAGTTCCCCAGCAAGTCGAGTGAATCGATTGATGAAGGTGCAAGCGCCTAATACAGCTAACAAGAACAACAACAGCCCCGTCCACAAGCAAACCCTTAAAAAAGAAACCAAAGAAGACAATGCCTCATCTCATAAAGTTTTGAGACTTTAAAAGCTTTTTAAAAAAGGAATGCAAAGAGAAAGATCTGAGCTTACCATCCAGTCCAAGCGAGAAAGAGAGTAGAGCCCAAATCCGTTCTACTTTTAGCGAAATTGAACATGAATGTGTACATGATAACAGTAAGCTCTGCAACACCAAGAATCAACAATGGTTGTCCTCCAATAATGGAATGTATCACTCCACACAATGCTGTGGAGACTAAGGTTTGTACCGCAGTGATCTTCCCATCTTGTCAAGTTTACAAAAGAAACCAAACTCTGTTAATTTCATTAAAATCAAAAGGTAGTAAAGATGAATAAGGGAACCAATTCTGATACCAGTATCTCTTTCCAACTGTTCTCCAAATGTAATCACAGGAATCGCGGATACAAAGAATATGTAAGTTGTTGGTGCCAGAATCCTATAAAATATGTTGCATAAAATTAAGTTTTAAGTATCAAAAAAAAAAGCTCAAGCGTTACCACTTCTTGTAAAAGCAAGAAAAGATGAATATACCTAAATCCAGCTTTGAGACCACTGATCCAATCTTGCTTGTAACATTTGAGTCTCCCTTTGACATCTTTCTTTATGCCTTGAAACGGGACAAAGCTTTCTGCTTCGTCCATGTAGATTTGTTCTGTTCAAGCTTCCAACTTGACAGTGTCCTAGTCCCTACAAAACAACACTCAGTTCTGTTACTTAAAGCTAAAAACCCAGGAAATCTTGAACAAGATTATGATGAATGGTTAAGACAAAGCACTATTATAATCAAGACTGTAAATGAGTAAATCTAATCCAACTATAATGTTTCAGATTCAATACTTTTCCAGTAGCTGAAACAAAAAGGTGAGTAACAATTTTTAGCGGGCGTAATACTCTTTTGTTACTAAAGAAACTCAGATCCAAATATGTAGAAACCTTAAAAAGAAACTTTAAAAACGCTAATTGCGGAGGATGTCTTTTTAAAAAGGAGTTGTGTAGATTTGATAAAGGGGTGATTTGGCAAAAAAGGAGAGAACTTTACAACACACAATGTATTGTTGGAAAGCTCAAAGAAAATCAAAAGAAGTAAAAAGACATGGGGATCTAAGCTTTGATTCAAGAATTGACTGGGAGAGAAAAAAGAATACTTACCAGAGACAAAACAGCACCAGAATGGCTAAAAGAAGACAACTTTCTAAAGACTAAAAGAGAGGGAGAAGTAGAGAAGAATTTTCTAAAATGTGCGTAGCTTTCGTTTTTCTACGCTTTTGACCTCTCTAAACAAGAGCCGTGGGAGATTTTTTAATGTATCAGTTAAACAAACTGTTGCAGGTTAAAATTGTTGGAGAAGAAGAAAAAAATAAAGTACTGTAAGGGTTAGATTAAAAAATGAATAAAGCGAGTGTGATGTGTTTTGTACTCTTGTTCCGCGCCTAACCCGGTGTTTAATTGTCTGCGTCTCTTTTTTCACTCTTTACCACCCCCAATTTTTATATAGATGAGATAAAGTTTAGGGAAATTCTATAAATAGCACGATTTTAAGTTTTTAGTCCAAAACTAACACATCCTTTCAAATAACTTTACATATCATTAATAATATAAAATATTAACAAAGTTAAATTAAAACAAGGGTTAAAAAAAATGTTGAAATGGTGAAAATATGAGAATTAGTGTTCCACCGGCGAGAGAGAATATAATGAGAGAGAATCGGAGCATCGACGGTGACTATCACCGTTAACACGGCGGCGACGACTAGCGGGACGCTGATTTTGCTGAAGAGAAGAAATACAACTTTGAGTCAAAGTGAATCACTTGCGAACGGTGGTGTTAGGGAAACTTGTGGCACAAATAGAGATTTGAGACACGGTGAAGCTATGTGACGAGGAGGTCTAGTTTTGTAGCGATAGAGACTAATGCCACTGCCACGCAGCACCGGGCACAGAAGGTTACGACTCCAAAGCCTGAGAAAGTAGGATGGAAGAGAGTGGTGACTGGTGAGGATATTTGCCAAGCAGCTTCTGATTTTAAACTCAAGGTAAGCTTGATTCTCTATTTTGAATTCTAGATCCTCGATTCTGGATTCGATTCTTAGGTGTCATTGCTTTAGATCCTATGGTGTGATCGACTTCCCTTTCTTATTTTCAAAAGTTTTACATGTTCAATAGATTGCCTGATATGTGATTTGGGTCTCTCAATCATGAACTCTAGTTTCGTCCTTGTTTTTGTTTATTTAGTTTCTTGATTTGATAAAATTGTGTTGGTGAATTGAAATTAAGATGATGATGACGACGTTTAAGTCTACAAGGAACTTAGCTATTTGGTCCTTGGAGATTTCATATCTTTAAATTTTGTTAGGATTATCTCAGATTAGATTTGCCCATTTGTTCATTGTTCATGACAATAAACTGTCAGTAGAGGAAGAATTATAGATATCTAGCATTTGATGATGCATGCTTGTTGTTTTCTTTGAGTTTCGTGATTAAAGATAAATTCGATTGAATTGTTCTATTCAAGATTTCTAGAGCGACAATAGTTTGATTCATTTTTTCAATTCTTGATTTAACTTGTACGTTGCATTACCGCTAAGGAGCTGGGGATTTTGATGTGTTCCCTTGGACAAAACCCAACCAAAGCAGAGCTTCAAGACATGATTAATGAAGTGGACGTGGATGGTAATGGTACTATTGATTCCCTTAAGTTCTTGAAATTGCTGCTGAGTATGGCTATATTCGAAGGTAAGCAACCAAAATTTCTTATTTCCATGCATTACCCTTTATCTTATAACTCAAGATCTATCTGGCAACTATGCAGGCTGAATAAGATAGTAGAATATTAGAAATGGTGTGACAGCAAAAAATTGTTCATTGCAGAACATGTGATGGAACTGTACACCAAGATGACCAATGGATCAACAATCAAAAAGACAAGGAGACTGCTCTTGTTTGGAGTTATGATGATGCTAACCCTTATTTTAACTCATTTCCTTTAAAGCTCTATGTTAAATATGTGTGTAAACCACTGTTTTTATTTGTATTTTGCCTCAATGTGTACTCGAAGTAAAGGCTTAGATTATTGGTTAAACACCAGTTCTCGGGTTCACATCCTAATATAACACTTTATGAAGGCTTTCCTAAATTCACAGGATGCTTTCCTAACACTTTATGATGTCACTTGGTCGTGATAATGGTGAAATTCAGGAAGGACTACACGAAATTCAGGAAGGATTCTTAGAACTTCATGATGACCTTCATAACAAGTTTAGATTTCAGGATGACTTTCATAAAAATTCTGGATATTGGTAAACACTAGGGTAACACAAAAATGATGCTATTACCCTTTACTAATGGAGTTTTCTTTCTATGTTTTACATTTTTTTAATAATGCTGAGTTTTTATGTTGAACTTTTCTTCGTTTTATGAATTCAAATATATTTTCATAAAATTATTATTTATAGATGGTTCCTTGATAGCTTGTAGATTACCTTCTCATGTTCTTGTAACTTGAAAAATCAACAACATCTATCATTACTATAGAACGTTTAAACTTTTTTTGATAACCCAGTTATATTACGGAACCTATTTTTATGCACAATAAAATATTTAGGAAGGTTATCTAGCATTTTAGTAAGACCTTCATAAAAATAAAATAAAACATCATGCTAGATATTCCTATCTTCTACCTTTGTTGTAAAACACCAATATGTGCACCAAATCAAATTATTATACATCATTAATGAAGTAATATGTGAATGTAATACAATAAGGCACAAAACACATATAAAGAAATTTAAAAACACATTTTTAAAAAATTTAGGAAGGATTTAATAGCTTTTAGGAAAACATTCTTGAATTTTAGGAAGGCATTCCATAATGACCTTGACTTTTATGAAGGTCTTCCTAATTGTCTGAAACCAACATCTATTTACATGTTTAGAAATAGATATGGACGACGAAACTCACCTGCACCACTTTCTTACAAACACCAAAGCTTAGATCTTGTCCTAACCCATAGCCACCGGAGAATCTCATATCACCAACATCTTGATCTCTTGACGAAACAGAAACAAAAGATTGAGAACTCAAATCATCAACCTCTACATTTATTTCAAATCTTATATTCACATCTCCATCTGCTGAAAAGGTCGGTGATCTCCACGCAGCCCATCTTTGATCACCCCTGTCCAAGCTTCCTCTTTCTTTCAAAACCTTAAACATCAATAAAGAACTTTCTTGATGTTTTCTAGGCTTTACTAAACTACCAACCATATGAAGTATCACTTGAAAGACCCTTCTCTCGTCTCCTACTACATTATCCGGCAAAGACTTCTCCGCGTCAACCAAGAACCTGAACCCGTTGTATAGAGACAAACATTTAGTCATACAAGCTGCTTCATGGATGGTACGATGCAGACTAAACGGTTTCATCTCCGTACCAAATCTACCATCAGACACATCCATCGAGTCCCCAACCAAGTTCGACATCACATTCCCCATTTTCACCATCGTGTCAACAACAATCTTCTATTCATCATTCAACTTCTCGTCCTGAATCATTGACAGTAGTCCGAGTATCGAATGCATTGGATGTCTCATCCCTTCGCTCATTGTCTTCTTAAACGTGTTCCTCGCTTGGCTTGCCCTCAGCGCGTCCCTTTTAGCCATCTGCAACGCCCTGTTCTGATCCGCTAGCTTCTACCACATGAGCTGAGACTCTTCAAGAACCGCTGCATGATCTAACGCAACTGTTACTTGATCAGCCACAACTTTAACAATCTCAATATCTTGATAAGTCCAAATCCCATGGCTGCCCACTAGGTAATCCGCAACTTGAAAACAAGTCACAAACAAAACAAATTTGCATTCACCTTCGTAAGTGGCTCCACTAGGCCACAAGAATTTTTGTTTCCTGAAGCTTTGGCTAGTTTCCAATCACCTTTGTACATGCACCCATTTTTCCAAAGATACTTGTTGGATCCGTGTGAAAACCCACCGGAGAAGCTTCCGATGTTGAGATCTCCGTTGGGAAGCGGCTTCTCTCTTGAAAAAAATACATTGCTACCATCAAGCCAACTAAACTAAAATCACAGAACAATAAAACTAATTCATCTATATAGAGCCATAAGTTACAATTTCTTTCTGAATTTCAGAGAATTCAACAATTTCAAACTCTGACATCGATGATTGAAGGTATCGATCGAAGAAGAAGAAAGAGAACCCAACAATTTCAAACTCTGAAATCGAAGAAGAAGAAAGAAGAATTGATGATAACCATCGATTTAGTACCTGATTGAAGCTTCACAGGAAAATGTGAGATCAGAAAGAAGATCTCAGATCAAAAAATTCATCAAGCTATGCCGGAAATGAAAAAGAGATCGGATTTTGATTTTTTTTGAATATTTTAAATAATAATATTTCTCTATATTAATTACTCAATATTAAAAAATGCTGGTTTGGGAACATTCCAGTATGTGTGCTAGTTTTGGAACAAAAAACCAAAATAGTGCTAGTTTAGGGTATTTCTCTAAAGTTTAATAGTCAAGTTGCTTCATTATCTTCTTCTCTCCTCAAACATATACATAAACGTTTTCTAGGATTTGAAAATTTTGGAATCTTTTTTCCAAAGAGAGGTCACATTTCTGACAATGACGAATTTACAATGATTTATTGTTTTTCACATTTATTTGGACGGAATTCCGAAGTAAATATCTTCTATCTACTAGCCGATCATCCTAATCACATTCCTAATACACGGATTATTCAGCTGATTAATTATAACATCATTTGTAATCGTGTATCCTTGCTTGATTTATATACTAAAAACACTTGCGAAGGCCTGTTTTTCAGATTTTTTTTGGGTTTCAGGCCCAAAACAATTAAAAGGAAAAAAAAACTATAGCCCTTTATTATATATTTTTTAAAACGACAACTCCAACTCCAAGCCTTAAAACTTTTTTTTTGGAACATCATTATTAATGGTCATCACATTGATAACTAAATTTTACGGTATTACCTTCCCACGTTATGCATGATTGATAAAAGAATCGATGATGCATTTCTTACGATAGTGTACCTTCTTCCCACGTTAAAAATATTAACAAATCAATGCATCAAGTTATCCCACTTGAATATAGAGTAGCCGATTGGGTCATTTAAGCATCTGAGCCCTTAATTTCTCTCTCCCATATCCGCGCCGGGAGAACGGACGAGACGCATGAGTGAGTGAGTATTCACGACGCTATGGCATCGTTGTACTCCCATGTTCCAAAACAATCAAGAAGACGCTATGGTATCAGCACACTCCATTTAATATGTATATATAAATATGTACCATATCTTCCTCCAAATTAACTTCGACGTGGAATAATGGCATCAGTTTACTCCACCCTAACCTACTGGCTGGTGCATCACCCCTACATCGCCAACTACACATGGGCCGAAGGTGAAAATTTTGGCTCCACCGTCCCCTTTGTCTTCGTCGTAATCTCCGTTTACCTCTCCGCCACATTCCTCCTCCGACACTACATCGATGCACTCCCCACACTCGGTCCCCGCATTCTCAAACCAATCACAGCCGTCCACAGCTTCATCCTTTTCTTCCTCTCCTTAATCATGGCCGTCGGTTGCACTCTCTCCCTGATCTCGTCTCAAGATCCGAAGTTGCGTTTGGTACACGCCGTCTGTCTCCCCCTCGACGTGAAACCTAGCGGACCACTTTTCTTTTGGGCTCAAGTCTTCTACCTCTCAAAGATCCTCGAGTTCGTGGACACACTTCTCATCATACTCAACAAAGCAATCCACCGGCTCTCGTTCCTCCACGTCTACCACCACGCCACGGTTTTGATAATGTGCTACCTCTGGCTCCGAACCCGCCAATCTATGTTTCCGGTTGGTCTCGTGATGAACTCGACTGTCCACGTCATCATGTACGGTTACTACTTCCTATGCGCCGTCGGGTCGAGGCCCAAGTGGAAAATGTTGGTAACGAATTGTCAGATTGTTCAGTTTGTTATCGGCTTGGGGTTAGGTTCCGGTTGGATGCTCCCAAAGCATTATTTCGGGTCGGGTTGCTCCGGGGTTTGGGGACTTTATTTCAACGGTGTGTTTAATGCTTCACTCTTGGCTCTCTTCTACAACTTCCATTCCAAGAACTATGCGAGGACGACAACCTCGACTATGTATAAGGTCGAAACTTTTATATTCATAAACGGAGAGAGGTGGGCAAGAAAAGCCATTAGATTGTTTTCGAAAAAATATGATTGAATATTTTCTGTAGTTGTAAAATGTTGGGATGGTTTGAAAAATTGTTTTATTATGAATAATAAGATGACAAAAGATATTAAAATGTCACATAAATCAACATCATTGTTCGTCTGATATATTCTTCTCAGATTGCATACATCTGTTTATGATATATAATATATACAGCCAATGTTTCTTCAAGAGTTGAACATTGAGATTAGTCTACAAAATAAACCAATTTAGGTTGTTACCAGTTTAAACCACTGGTCCTATCGTTCTAAAGCCTCTTCTACATATCTGTAACGACAACTCCAATTAATTCCCTCGTCTGCATTTTAAGAGCCACCCCGCGCGCTGCTACAATGGGCCTATCCCGTAGACGTAGTAGTCTTTCATAAACTTGGATAGGACTACGGCTATAGCTCAGGCTACGGCGGCCGTGGCCTAACTACTCAACTTATGAAGCTGAAATAAACGTAAAAGATTATATAGAGTGAAAAAATGTGATAATTAAAGTTACCAATTATCCTTAACCTAATTAATCGGGGTAATAAATGAAATAATTTATAGGATATACTATAAAACATAGATAACTGTCATTTACAATATTACCCTATACGTACTAATACGATACGTATCCCAAAAACTGAAGATAATAAAAACATGATCCGATGGGACCCACTTTAATGTAAATTAGCCGATTTGGGGTAAGTCTGACTCTGACCCCTTCGTCTCTCTCTCTATACAAAACCATATCTTCAAACTTCGTCTCCCCCAAACCTCGCCGCTCAATCCACCGGAGGCAATGGCGTCGTCGCTAACCTCCACTCTAACTTACTGGCTCGTAAACCACCCTTACATCGCCAATTTCACTTGGATCGAAGGCGAAACACTTGGCTCCACCGTCTTCTTCGTCTCCCTCGTTGTCTCCGTCTACCTCTCCGCCACACTCCTCCTCCGATCCGTCATCGATTCGCTCCCATCACTCAGTCCACGCGTCCTCAAACCAATCACAGCCGTCCACAGCCTCATCCTCTGTCTCCTCTCCTTAATCATGGCCGTCGGATGCACTCTCTCCGTAACAACAACAACATCGTCTAGATCCGAAGTCGCGTTTCCTCCACGCGATTTGTTTCCCCGTCGACGTGAAACCTAGCGGACCTCTTTTCTTCTGGGCTCAAGTCTTCTACCTCTCCAAGATCCTCGAGTTCGGAGACACGATCCTCATCGTGCTCGGCAAATCAATCCAACGGCTCTCGTTCCTCCACGTATATCACCACGCCACGGTTGTGGTCATGTGTTATCTCTGGCTCCGGACTCGCCAGTCTATGTTTCCGGTTGCGCTCGTGACGAACTCGACGGTACACGTCATCATGTACGGTTACTACTTCCTCTGCGCCGTTGGATCGAGGCCTAAGTGGAAGAGGTTGGTCACGGATTGTCAGATTGTTCAGTTTGTTTTCAGTTTCGGGTTATCCGGTTGGATGCTCCGAGAACATTTTTTCGGGTCGGGTTGCTCCGGGATTTGGGGATGGTGTTTCAACGCTGCGTTTAATGCTTCTCTTTTGGCTCTCTTTTCCAACTTCCATTCTAAGAACTATGTCAAGAAGACGAATGAGGTGCCCAAAAAAAGCGATTAGATTAGTTTCGTTTTGAATTGTTTTGATCTCTTGATTTCAGGTTCTTCATTTGTATTTTCTAATCCAGATTTTTTTCAAGGCAGTTGAAGGTCTTTACATAAACGATAAGAATTCTTCTCAAATACATTACAAACTAATTCTCCATGATACAACAAGAAAACGAGAAAGAAAAAAAAAATTAAAATAAAGTTACTCCGGCCAACAAATCTGAGAAGACGCATCAGCTGTCTAATTTGCTGGATCTGTTCAATAACCAAAAATTTGGGGATGAGTTGTGATATCTCTGCAGTGAGGTTTTATATCAGTCTTAACGTTCTGGCTTTTTAGGGTTCATCAACCACTGGTCGTACTAAAGCCGCTTCTACCTTCGATTCAACAACCCCATTCCCTTGTCTCTCAGACATGGTTGTAGGAACCACGGTTTCAACCGCATTCATGTCGGGGTTCACGACAGACTCAATTGGTGGTTTAATATCAAACCCAGACACTCGTGGCCGTCTATCTTGTCTTTCATAAACCGGACTAGGACTACGGCTATAGCTTCTGCTCCGCTTATGAGCACCACGGTCACGGCTATGTCTAGGGCTGCGACTCCTTGAACGTGACCAACTCCTGCTACGACTACGACTACGACTATAGCTCCGGCTCCGGCTATAGCTCAGGCTACGTCGCCTTGGCCGAACCAGATCAGGACTTCTGCTACGACTTCTACCTCTTCTGTTGTCAAACCTTCCAACACCACGACCAAAGCCTCTACCACCACCACGACCAAAGCCTCGGCCATCCATGTTATTATTGCCAAACCGACCAAATCCGCCTCTACCACCAACATTCATACGACCGGCATCAGGACCAGTGAAACCCCGACCACGATTCCCGCCACGTCCAAATGAGTCATCTCTGCTTCCAAATCCGCCACCACGGCCATCAAACCCACCTTCGCGGCCACGGCCATCAAAACCACCTTCACGGCCACCAAACCCACCTTCACGGCCACGGCCATCAAACCCACCCTCACGGCCACCAAACCCTCCACCACGGCCACCAAACCCTCCAGCAGAATCCCAACGGCTACCACCACCACCAGAGTCAAACCGGTTAGCCATACCTCTTCGATCCTGGCTATAACCAGGACCACCACCACCACCACCACGCATTGCAATGTCCCTTACTTGAGGCGGTACTTGCTGGTTTGCTCCTTCGAGGACTTTGATCAAATCAGGCGCGTATTTCCAATCTTGCTCTGTGAAGAAAGTGAATGCCACTCCAGTTGCACCGGCTCGACCGGTTCTCCCAATACGGTGAACATAGTCTTCAACTCCGGTTGGAAAATCGTAGTTGATCACAACTCTGTAGTAGTATAACACGAACAAAGATAAGGAATCTTCATAACAAACAACAACCAAAGAAATATATACCAAGAATTGTTACAACAAACCTTATGTCTTTTATATCGAGTCCCCGGGCAGCAACATCAGTAGCTATTAATACACAAGATTTACCGGTTCGGAACTGGCCAAGTACCCAATCTCTCTCACCTTGAGACTTGTCTCCATGGATCACAACAGCGCCAAAATGACGTCCGACACTACGTGCAAGATGGTCACAAAGCCTCTTCGTCGAGCAAAATATTATAACTTTTGAACCTCTTTCTTGCGACCTAAGGATTTGCTCCAAACGTCTCTCTTTCTCCATTTGAGGGACTACTTCAACATACTGCATCATAAGGATGGGTTTACTTCAGTAACATCATCACCAAGTCATGTGGAACAATGCTTAAGAGTGATAGAAAATGGTTTAGAAGATCATTACCTGTGTTATCGATTTGTTAGCAGCCAACTCATCTACCCTGCCTATGTTAACTTGGACAGGGTTCACAAGAAGATCACTTGCAATTTTTCTAACTTCTTTTGGCCAAGTTGCTGTGTACATAAGAGTCTGTCTCCGAGGAGGTATTTCATTCACAATCCTACGGATTTGGGGTTCAAAACCCATGTCAAGCATTCGGTCTGCTTCGTCAAGCACAAGAAGGGAAACCTGCTGGAAATCAATCTTCTTCATCTCCAGTATATCATTTAGACGCCCAGGAGTTGCCACCACAATATCAGCTCCTCGTTCCAACTCTTTCAATTGAGGACCCTTTGGAGCTCCACCATACAAACACTAATGACAAGAATACAGATTCGTAAACAAAAACATTTAGTATAGGCTCTATCAGCCCTGGTGAAAAATGTCAAAGAGACTCAAATAAAACTCACAGTGCATGATATCCTGGAAGACCGGCCGAACTTAAGGGCTTCATCTTGTATTTGTGTGGCTAGCTCCCGAGTAGGAGCTAGGATCAAAACTGTGGGGCCATTTCGGGAGTCGTTACGACAGTGCCGTAGAAGAATGAAGGCAGGGATCAAGTATCCCAAAGTTTTACCAGAACCAGTTTTTGCAATTGCAACTATATCCCTGCTCTGCAGAGCAATTGGCCATGTTTGAGCCTGGATCGGTGTTGGTGATGGAAATCCAGCAGAAAGCAACTGGAAAGTAAAATATACAAACATTAGCCCACCAGAAATATGAAGAACTACAAGCTAGTCGCTACACCACTTATAAAGTTCATAATAAAACTGACCTCTCTAAGTATTTCAGAAGGGAGACCACTAGCTTCAAATGTAATGTATGGTGCTGGAATGTTCTCGCCCTTCACAATAAAGGAAAAAAAGTCTGAGAGGCCGTACACATATCAGAATAGATGAGAAAAGTGCAAGGTTTAACACTATTCTCAAATGCTATTACTTATTCCAGTTGAAGTTCGTCCAATCCCACATTCACAGTAGAGTTTTATGGACAAACATTCACTGAAACAACAATTGCAAATTATTACAGCACATTACAGCTTGAAAAATTAACTGACAAGTTGAGCAACGCAACCAAGAAATATGAACTTACAGTTATTGTAACTTCATGTTGTTTCCGGTAGCTTTCAACGGGTGAGAGATGAGGAACATCAGGAGATGTGACAAAATGAGGCCTCACCAAGGATTTCTGTGGAAAAGCTGGACCAGCGTGTCCATATGTTCCATGCCCTGTTTGCCTCATGGCAGAATCAGCATTTGCAGGTGGACCACCACCTATCCTTATATCCTGCGTAGCATTTTACAAATGCTTCTTTCCGTAAGAAATAACTGTGAGGCAGAAAATATTTAACAAGACAGATAGAAGAAGTGATTATCTGTAGCTAACCTTAGGCATTGCAGCAGGATGATGTGGTTGGGCACCCCTAACCGGCCCTTCCATTCTTGCGTTAACATACGCGTCATTCCCAGGTCTAGATTGTACATTATTCTCATACGTTTTATTTGATTGGAAAGGGGAAGTATGAGACTTCTGGTGCAACATTGTTGGGTCCATTTGATTTTGAAACCTAGGTCCAAGCTGGTGGTGAATCAGGTTAGCCTCTGGTTGTTGAAACTGTGTGACTGCAACAGGATGTTGCATGTTTGCTTGCGGTCCATTGTATTTCTGAGCCATAGACAAGTTTGCATTTGTTCTTTGGGATGCTGTATTGGCTTCAAAGGGGGCATTTTGAGATGGTGAACCTTCAGAATTTGGCAAATGGGGTTGAGAAAACCCAGTTTTCTTACCCCCATGGAACTCATCCCCATCCCTCTTTGGGGCCAATGAGTTGTACTCTTGCTGGCTAGAAAACTGCTGACACTGGGGACCACCCTGATGTGAATTTTGAAGCCCTTGCGGTTGCATGTGAGGCCGATAACCCATGTACTGTTGTTGTGGATGTGCATACTGATGGCTTAGCTGCTGAGGCATTTGTGAATGCTGATTCTGCATGACTTGCTGCTGCTGCGTCGTTGGCTGATAAGTCTGTTGTTGGGGAAACTGTTGACCTGATTGTTGAGTCATTTGCTGGCCTGGATGCTGCTGCTGGTGCATCAATTGGGGTCTTACATGTTGGGATGGAAATTGCTGTGGCTGTTGTTGTAAACCATGCTGTTGAGACACGTGACCAACATGTTTTGCTTGTTCGTGCTGAGCTTGGTGACCTTGTCCTGAAGAGGGTATAGGAATCTGAGCGAGCTTGGGCGTTGTGGCAGCGTGCGGAGGAGCACCAGCCTGCAAAGGTGGAGGAGGCGCAGAAGGTCTTTCATACTGAGTGACATTGGTTTCAGGATTCCAGTAATACAGAATTCCAGTGCTTCCATCAATAAGTCCCTTCCATGGTTTAGGAAGAGTTGGATCCTCTGGAGCATATCTTGGACCAGCAGAAGCTGGAGTAGCTTCTGTTGTGGCCATAGGCAACGGCTCTGCAAGCATACAAAAACTCTCATGTTACCATACAAAAGCTTTCACGCTATCATTCAAAGGCTTTATGTCACAAGTATCATCAACGATATAGTCCAGCTAAGCTCAACGCGCACAGACCAGACCATTCAACATAATCTACTTCCACGAGACCATAAAAGAATCATGTCCAATTATAATTACAATCTCAATCGCAAACTATAGAAACTATACCTAAATCAAGCAAATAAAGAAACTGAGAAACGGATTCAAAGGTGAAGAAACCCGAAGACAGTTTGCACAAGTAATACCTGAGCATCAAAACATAAAGGGATGCAACGATTTAGGGTTTGAGGTAGAGACAAAGAAAGAGGCTTACATCGACAACGAAACAGCACCGCAGTCGCTTACGCGAGCCAGAGTTGAATAAAGAAACACAGGTGCGAATCAGAGATGGACCTCGATGGGAACTAGAGAGCACAGGGGATGGGTTCGGCGTATGGTAGAAGAAGAAGAGAGGCTGGGGTTCACGAAAGAGAAGGAATTCTGACAAAAAGAGAAGCCACACGACGTCGTAATGGAGAAGGCCAAAGACTGTACGATCTTTGACACAAAACGTAGTCGTTTCTTTATTATCCTGATTTGTTCGTTCTTGAATCTTGAGAAATTATTAGATTGGGAAAATTGGTTCTCAAGTACTAAACCGATCAAGAAAAAACATTTGAACCAGTGAAGAAAATCAAATAACCGGTCCAATTACAGGACTTTCTTCAATAACTGTTTTATCGAAGTAAACCAATAATGTTTTGCCGACATTGGGATACAAGGAAAGGGATTTTGCACCGAGAAAAGTACAAGGTTTAAATCGAATCAAATCAAATCAGAGGAGATTAAACTCACTTGGAAAAATCTCCATAATCTGAGTCTAGGAATCAAGAAAGCATAATGAGAGATATAAATGTCTGTACATTAAAAGAAACTAGAAAAGCATAAATAATTGAGTAATGTAGATCCCTCATCTACCATATTTAATATGTCAAAGACTCAAAGCTTTCTTCACTTGTTTGCCTGACATGAAGCTTCTCTTAGGGCAAAGGCTCTTGTGAATCTCCAAGACGAGACAAGTGCAAGTAAGCATCAGTCCCTGCACATTCCAACCGATACACATATATATTATCAAAACTGAATCTTTCTTATGAAGCTCATTGAGACATTTCAGGTCAAAACTTTTACTGATATGATCTAAAAATATGAAAATCAAATAAGTAATGGACTCACCATATCCTTCCATGGATATGATCTGCAAATCTCCACCAAAATATCGAGCATACAAGCGACTAATGGGGAGACCATAACCATAACCAGCCATAGTCACTGGAACATCAGCTGGTCCTAATTCCAATTCCTCCACTAGCGGGTTTCTTGCGGTACTGTAAAGATATGTGAATATTTTGGGAAGACCGCTCCTGGGTATACCTCCACCTTCATCTGAGACCTATTAGATTAACCCACAACAATAGTTGGTTTTAAACCAGTGCAACAAAAACATGGAAACGCTTAACAGAAAGGAGAGAAAGCACAGGATAACAACCTTTATTGTTACATCTTCGATTCCATCAGCAACTATAATACGAATAGGTGGTGCAACTCTATCGGAGTCAACAAATCTCTCTTGAACAGCACGTAGAGAGTTCTTGACTAGCTCATACATCATAAGATGCAAGTGCGTTGGAACATACCTATAAAAAGGATGAATTGTTTGCAAAGTGAGAACAAAAAGCTTATATGGAATCAATCTTAAGAACAAAGAGAAGGGTCAACTTGAACTCACGGAAAGGTGAAACTCGGATCCCCATATATGTTTATTTCAGGTGCAGAACCATACTCTCGGAAACAAATTGAGCGAGCATCTTCACTAGCATTCCTCGCTACCTCCATAGGAGACATCTTAGTGTGTATGTAACCCACAGTATGAAGTGGTGGATTTGGATTATGCAACTCAACATGCTGCCCTGAGAATTCCATTAAAAAATCTCAACAAGTATCAGCACATCAACAACAACAGAAAACAAAAAAACCTTTCCAAAAACAAAAAAACCCCAAATCTTACCAATAAGCATACGGATCCCAATACGAGACAAGTAGAAACGATCAAGAAACTGATGAATCTCATCAAGAGTTCCGGAATTCATGCCTTTCTTAAGCTGATTAACACCCAAAGCCATCATGGGAACCACATTGTTGTGCCTTACTTTAACAGCCTTAATCATCTGAGTGAATTCTTTCTCATCATTTGAATCCTTAATCTCAGGAAATGCTCTCATATCCCTGAATGATTCCAAATACCAATCCCGTACCTAGGAGAAAACAGCAAAATGTAACAAAGAACACATCATTCACAAAAATACCTGTTGAAGAGTTTCAGGTGTCAAACAAAATTAGCCAATTCTGGTTTCAATTCTCTACGCATTCAAAAAATTCACTGTAGCATTCCCTTGATTTTAAAATAATCAAACCACAGAATCTAATCTCTACTTTTTTCATTAAATCTACAATATCCAATTTCAATTCAAAACAATCTAATAAGAAGCAACCACCACAAATTCAATTCAAGTCAGAAATCATTAAAATTCAAAAAATCAGAAACCCAGAATTCGCGAACCTTCAAAACGGCAGGTTTATCAGAGAGACCATAAGGAAGCGTCTGGAGTTCGAGCGCTCTCCTGGCGACACGAATCGGAAGCTCCTTATGGAGAAACTGAGCGGAGATGAGAAGATTCCTCTCAGTAGGTTTGGAACCAAACTCCATCATATACCTGAGACTCACACCCGTTTGCTTCATGCAACCCCATTTGTGTAAATCCTCGATCAAATTCTTGGGAAACATTTCGCTGGCTTTCTTAACTGCCATAAGCGTTGGAACCCTATCGTCGCTCTCCAACGGCAACGTTGTTATCTATCATCGACTTGACGGAAACTGCGAAGAAGATGGTTGGACATCCAGAGAAAACAGAGAAGAGAGGATTGGCTTCTTTTTTTGGCTTTGGGAATCAGCAAAAGGCTGAAATTATAATCGTTTTAATTATGTGCTTAATACTAATCTGGTTTATGTGTTTTTTTTGGTTTTGGCCGCTAATTTTCATGGGATTACGATTTTTACTATTTGAAGTGATTGTGTGTGGTAGTGCGTACTGGCTCTTTTTGGAATAAATCTCTATTTTTTTTTTTTTTAGTATTTACTTATTTTTGGTACAAAGTTCTTTTTTTAAGTCATAAATAATAATTATTGATTGAGAAAAGGATGTGAATCAAACAAATATAAATATCAAAGACTTTTTTTTAGTAAAAAGGATCTCTACCCTATCCACAAGTCCACATGGGACATGGATGATGGCTAAAGGCTGAGATCCAAAACAACATGCCGTTCGATAGATTTATAATAATGTGTCGTCGTCCTTTATCATAAAAAACTACACGGTTTTTTTTGTCTCTTTTTGAAAAGAAGTAATTAGATGTCCAAAAGGCTCCCGACCCGTTCTTTTGATATAAGGCCCTAAAGGCCCAATATTCCAATCCTCCTTTCACTAATTTTTTTTTTTCTTTTTCTAATGATAAAAGGGTTTTTCTCAAATTTAAATGCAAGTACACAGAGTCGAGCAAAGCTTTTTGGGTTTAGCAGTTTGGGGGAAAGGTTTTAGAGAGTAGGGAGTTTAAGGGTACACTTAATCTATATTATAGAGGACCATTTTTTATAATTAAGATTTAAGACTAAGTTTATATACTTCCAACTTATAATAAGCCATACAACAAGTTTTTTATAGTTTTAGGCCATGAATGGCTGCCTGTTTTTTATTGGTTTTTAGATTTTGGTTTTTAGTTTTTAGATTTTGGATTTTGAGTTTTTGATTTTTGGTGTAGATTTTAGCATTTGTAAAATCTGGTAACTTGATTAGTTTTTGGTTTTTATGTATAATAATTATTTTTAAAATAGTAAAATAAATATTATAAAATAAAAAATACAATAATGTAGAAAAAAGTATGAAACGTAGATCTTTTATAGTAAAAAAGTATATAAGAAAAATTAGTTTAATAATAACAAATATGCAAGTCTTTAGGAAATATCCTTAGAATAGGTTTTAATTTGTTCATTGCACAAAAAAAGAAGGTTTCGTTTGTTTTGGAATTTAATAAGTAACTAAAATAAATAAATATATATTAGGAAAAAGAAAAAGAAAAATCACGCTAAAATCCTCTAAAAACTGGTTTTCCTAAATTTTAGGAAATCTATTTTTTCATAATCCTGAATGGCTCCAAAAATAGATTTTTCAGAATCTAAAGCCAAAAACCACTCTAAAATCAGGTGCCATTCAAAGCATTAGTGTTTAGACTTGATTTTTTTGGTTTTTTGATTTAATGTAAATCAGAATTTGTAAATTATATGTTGTAATAAAGTATTACTTCTGTAACATTAATACAGGAAAATATAATCAGTTCTTAATTATCCCATGTAATTCACAGTTTTGTAGCTAGGGCAACAAAGTCTTGGGCCAAACTCATAAGCATGCCTAAGATGTAGACTGCAGAGGAATCGCAATTTGAAGTTTCAAACAAATGTTTTGTTTCTTTTGGAACAACACAACAAAAGAGTTTGTGTTTGACTTCATTATCTTACCGACTTCATCCCCGAATCTCAATTGTTTGAAACGACGGTGTTTGATATATCATTGACCTTGATCTATTTTATTCATATTTTGTTACTTCTGCTTCTGCATGCTTGTTTATCTTTGACTTGTTCACTCCATTTTCTATCGTTTTTTTTTCTCCTCGGTACGAGGTTTTGTTGGACGAAACTCAAATTAATATATCATCTGAAGTCCACATTAACGAAGAATGTCTACAAAAAAATTCGGTATTTATAGTTTTATATTTTTACCGATTAATGAACTCATCTGTATAAGACTTATTTGCATAGGACAAGTTACTCATTTATGTAAATTTGCTTTCGACTTTGACTACGAAATGTTACCATCTCATTTCAAATATCTTTAATGATCCGTATTTTAAAAATAAAAGTGGGTTCTGACTGAAGTTTTTTATATTTCTACGCTAAAACTCTTGTTTGACAAATAAACTTGTTGGCTCTATATATAACTACTTGATTGAAATCGTACATTTTATGTTAAACAATGAAATGAAATATTTGACTTCACAGCAAACAATAGTAAATTAATAACCATGTAAAGAAGATCTAGAAACTTGTAGAAAACTTCTATTCAACCATACCTTATTAAGTTATTATAATCATCGTGAAAGAGGATTAAAAGGGATTTAGCTAGACTAACCACTAACTTGTGACAATTAAATAATGTAAAGTACGTTTAATTATGGGCTTTGGATTAACGCTTCCGTTGTTGACTTGTCAACAAAGAAAGAGAAGAGACTACAAAACGCACGAGTGGGTTTGTCATTTTAACTCGTATAGCTCTTTGACTAATTGACCGGGGACACGTCAAATTGATTAATATTCAATACTGTATATATCAAATCGAGTTACACAGGTCAAAATCTATCAAACTATTTTTAAGATCCGATATTGATATTAGACATAAAAATAATATTCCTAGTAGGTTCAATCCGAGATGAATACTGTCGAGCCTCGGTTCTCTCCCACATATTAGCTAGCTCTCTTATATATGTAATGTAGTAACTAGTAAGAGTATGGAAAGTTTATATATATGGGTGCTTAACAAGGAAATTATTTGGTATTTACTACTTCTTTTTAATTTTTTTACTAAATGAATTTTCTGATACTAAAATTCAAAGTAGTTATACAATATTTATATACCGCGTAACTGGTCAAGCACGAATGGAAAATGCTAATTGTTATTTACTACTTGCTGGTTTATTAAATAGTAAAACCTCTAGAGAGAACAAATCACATATGGCATTGATCATCATCATTGTTTAAAAAGCCATCTTGCACATATAGGTTTCTCTTTTTAAAATGTGGATAGCTATCTTAAATAAGATATATATAGCTTTTTTGGATGTGGGAAAAATTTATGTGACAAAAAAAAAAAAAGCAAAAGTATTAAAGCATTCTAAATGAAAACAAAATTGGGTTTAACGACAGAAATGTTTGTCTTTAAACAAACAACATGTTTCTTTAGCGAAGCATAGAGAGAAAAGTAGTACTAATAATCAACAAGCACTTGTGTTCTCCACTTCGGAGGAAACCAAATTGCTTATAATACTAATTTTGAAGCTACTTAAAATCCTAAATATTACTTTATGTTCCCTATTAGCTTTGTTTTCTTTCATAAAATATATAACTTCGGATAATTGCTTTCACACCTACATTAACATATTCCATCTTCTCGTTAAATTTTACTAAACGTGCGTCAATATATATAAATTCACATAATTAATTATATGAAAGTAAACTTAAATTAATTAGGATTAGAAGCTTCTAACCGATTGACTATGTAGATTACTACGAATACAAAATTTTCACCCTCATATATTCATTAACAGTCAACGTTCCTATAATTATTGTGAAGCTCTTTTGTAAATTTAGACTGATGATACAAACAATTTTTTTGTTTTCTATTTTCACGTATAACACGACACCACTATTAATTCATTTAAGCGTATTATATAAACGTTTTGATCGAATTATTGGTTTAGTTTGATTTCCTTTCGCGGTATATAAACCTTTAATCCTTAAAACTCTCTTTTTCTTTTCTTTTTTTGTCAACCCCAAAACTATTAAAAGATTGAAAACTGGTACTCTACGTGCTTCTTACAGCTATACATTGAAGTGGAACTAAATGTCGAGCTCCCGAACTAGAAAATCTATCGAAATGTGAAACCGTAGATGGTGGTGTATTTTAAATAGCAATAATGAAATGTTAAAAAATGAGAAGTACGTAGTTGTTCAAAATAAGTAATATAATTGTCAATATGGGTCGTTTAGTTAGTCCACTTCAAATCAATTGATAATGGAATTTTACTTCCCCTACATCCTACCATATTTTTCAACACAAAATTGTTTATTCCAAAAATATATATATAGTTTCATTCATTAAACTTCTAATTTTGCGGCCCTTAATCCAATTGAGTCATACCCCGATGATCAGAAGCGTGACTAGCGGGAAATTTTTATCTCCTTTTCTTTCTTTTCAAATTATCATCCACAGGAAACTAATCAAACTGGTTTCTAGGAGTTGTGTTCCTTCAACCTCATAGTATCTGAAGTTCGAATCTTTGTTACACGAGCAGTTCACGTGATGTACACTCATGAATATACAGAAACAATTCAAGTAAAAAATAGAGTTATATATATCTCAGAAATAGAGCTTGAATCAGTTAAAAGATCAATTAAGGCAACAAGTATCAAATATCTTGCAATGGGAAAAAGTCAGGTATGAACAACTATGAGTCTATAACCACCTGCGTCAGTAGCAAACCTATGTAATTTAACTATCGTACGTATCTTACAGTAAATAATACATATCGAAATATTTTATGGTGCTCTATTGTACACATTCTTTTGATATGGTGCATATAAAGAATGTCAAATTGATTCAACCATCTACTATGTAGCTATATAGTACACTTTTTGAGTCATCTTGGAAAAATGTACGAAGAAACATGTCGACCAAAAAAAAGTATACAGTATTTATCCGAGTGAGAAAGGCAATTTTAGTATTTATCCGAGTGAGAAAAAAATAAAAAGTATTAATGGAAAAATATGGACAAATATATAATATGAACATACAAACATGCGTTTAATTTTTATTTTATTTTCTCGCCAACTTTAATATTAATTAAGAGAATAAAACTCATCTAGGGGTACAAAAATCTCACAGAAAGGGAAGAACACACCTCTAAAAGCAAACAATCGCACAAAGGGTTTAACAATGGGATAACAATGGTTAATACCAAGCATCAGCGTTCGGAATGTTAAGTCATATCAACTTCGAAGTTCATTTTATTTGAAAGAATAATGTCTTCAAAAATATACAAAATTAAAATAAAAAATGATGGAAACTCAAAAGGGCTGTCATTGTTCAGGGAGGACTTTGTATGCGTAAAGGACCATTGAATCTAGACTTCAAACTACATTCGCCTGTCTTTTTCAAATATAACTTTCATAAATCTCAGCTAATAATCATAACTATTACTATTATAATTAAAGAAAAAGAAAAAAAGTTCTAATACCAATATAAATATCTAAATTTATAGAAAAATCTACAGCACGTATTCCAGAAACACAGAATAACAAAAAATACATGATACATATTAAGAGAATATAGTTGCTAACAAAAAATATTAAGAGAAGATATATTAATTTCCACACTTAATTCGGAACCAAAGCGCGCGGGCAGCTACAATACTAGTTTCTCTAGTCACCCGCCGTTTGGATTAGCCGAGCTTAGGTCGGACGTCGGAGTAGGACGTAAACTTTTTAAATTCAAAAGCAAAAACAATCTAACGGCACTTCATGCTATTTTAATATGTATCTCAATACATATTTCTGGAACAATCTCACCATCGATCGTTGTCGTCAATTTCATATGCAATTTTAGGTGTAATCATTTTCAGATTAATCTTATCTTATAACCCATCTTCATTCTCTTTGTATGTTAATTATATGCGAAAGTGGTCCTGAAAACAGATGCCCTCGTATTAACCAACACACGTAAGAGAATATTCAAGATTTGGAATTTGTGGACTGACCAATAAATCTATTTTATTAAGATTTAGTAAAAACTTTGATGGCCTGTTGGTTCGTGTGTTTTGGACTTTTGTGTAAACTAAGACATCAACTTATATACACTAAGTTGTTAACTTTATCAACTAATTAAGAATGCGAGATTCGTGCTCTTCTGATTATATTACTACGTGGTTTCATTACATTCTTTAACTCGTCATTAAGATATTTGATTAAATTGTTAATCTGACCTCTACGCTAAAACGAAAGAGTAAAATACACGTTAAAAAAAAGTGTAATCAGATAATCTCATCGGACGACAAAAAAATATGATTTTAGGGGGGTAACGTTAGTTTATTTTGAATGTTTTGTACGTGTCTTTTTTGTTTTTTTTTTTTTTTTTTAAGTCTTTATTTTTTTGTTAAAGATGTTTTTTGTACGTGTCATCATACTGTTAGAGATTGTAATAAAAATCTAGTAAAACTGTTTTGGGACTATGATTAGCTGCTGATGTTATAAAAAATGATAAATCTTAGCTGTCAAGAGATGTTAAAGTTTTGTTACAGGTAACCGGAAACGATTGTAATGTAAATCATTTCGCTGAACATCTTTTTTTTTTTGTTTTTTAACATTCGTTACTGTTATTTTTAGTAGTAAAGATTTGAGTTTTCTGAATTTTGATGCATCAAATATGAATTATATCACTTTCTAGATAAAAAAATAATAATAATAATAAAAGATTAGCCTTTCACTCTTTTTCAAAATTTGCAGTTTTATCTGTTCACACTACTTCGATTTTGTTCAAATACTTAAATCTTTGTTGTATAGGGAAAAGACAAAGCATTTTCCTTACTAAGATTAAATTTCTTGGACTTGTTTGCGACATTCTTGACCATATATAACTTGTTTATTGCGGCCAAAATTTATTAAAATAAAAAGCGTAATATTTATATATAAGACAAATACCTGTATACATGAATACATGGATGTATGCGAGCGTGTGGGTGTGTGGTTCTAGCTGGTTCCTTTGGATTTGTGCCTACTAATGATGCCCACAAATATTCTTTGGCACATTGTTTATTGTTTCACAATTTGGCCTAATCACATAACTTATGAAAACCAAGTACACTTTATTACCTCTTTTTAAAAAATTATATTTCATTAATCAGATTATGATATCGACCAACCAATCATAATAAGAGTTCAAAACTTACAAGTTTTGGAAGAAAAAGATTAATATCAGATGTATGAAAGTGGCGACGTGTCAGATATGTATGCTCAATGTATTGGCTACGATTCTTTCTTTATAAAAATAGTATTATTTGGACTTTCTAAAAGTTCTTTACAGTTTCCCGTTTCGACTTACCCCAAAATGGGGACCGATAACTTTTCCAAAACTGTCTAGAGTTCTATCTATGCTAATGAATTATTAACGTAATAGTAGTATAGATCGATGGGAGTTTTCACGTTGAATTTATTTTGTTGTTAATATTCACATAGGGTTTTAATTTTTTAAGAAATATTAATTAGGACCGGTCTAGACATATCAGTTATGAGTTATCTAAAGAATGATGCAACCATTAGTTGCATGTAACGACTACCGTATACATATCGATCGAGTCCAAAAGATTTTACAATTGCGTTCACAACCAACCATTGATTATCATACTTCATCAAGAAAGAAGATATTTTAAAGCATATTAATATCAAACTAAAAATCAAAATACAGTAAAATATCATGGACGGATCTTTAATCATTTGTCTCTGGTATAACTTTTTAATCATATTCAACAAAAAAAAAAATAACTTTTTAATCATTTGTCTCTCGAATAATTTGGCCTTATATATAGTTTCTAGATTCATATATATATATATACTAGATTAAGACCCGTGCTAGAGCACGGGTTGAAATTTTTTTTGTTACATTGTAATTTTTATATAAAATATAATTTATGTGATTGTTTTAAAAAAAAAATTTGGATAAAACATTATGCAATAAAATCATATGCTAAATATGATTGCTTGAAAAAGACACATATTTTGTAAGTTTTATATTATTAATGATTCTAGATAAGTACTCGTGTTATAAAACTGGTTAAATTTTATTTATACAAAAATTTGTATATTTTATATTATTTTTTTAATATATTGTATTAGTTTATGTATGTGAAGTTATTTCAACAATGTATATTCTATATCATAACTTGAATTTCATTATAAGACATAATTTTGTAAATTTGGTTTTTAAAAAGTGAGTTCTTATATTATTATTAATTTAATATATCGTTATACTTTTTGTTTTAATATACTTGGTTTCTTGAAATTCTTTCATATTATAATTACATATTATTGACATTGCTATAACAAATCAGTTTAATGCGTTTATAGTTTCTAACTTTTATATCAAGTTTCAATATTTTAAAAATATTTCAAAATAAATTATTTAAAGTTTATTATATTATATAAAATTAGAAAATTCAACAAAAATATAAAATTGAATTCAAATATTCAAATTTTGACCCGTTACTCAGGAAAATTTTTAATTCAATAGATATTATTTTTAAAGAATAATATTACTAAAGTTTGAATATTTTATAGATTAAACAATTTATATTTGTTTTTAAAAATTCAACTTATGATATATCCGGAAATAAAACTATTTTTTAATTATAATAAATAATATGATAATTTATTTAGTTCAGCAAATAGACCTATATATAAAAATGAGAGATGAAGTATAATGATAATTAATAAATTAATATGTTAAGTTAGATATCAAAAGATTTTAATATGGATGAATAATTTAATAATAAAAATTAATATGATAAGTTAGATGATATCAATTGATTCTTTAGAATATTCTTTTTAAGATTTATGGAAATAATTTAAAGTTGCACCACTATTTAACTTGTAACCAATTATTTATCAATTAATCTATAACCTATTTGTAACCAACTTATTAAGATTATATAGTTTACAAAACAATGTTGTGTACTTCCCTTTTATTATAAAAGGGATATATGTGTATTCCAAACTTTTGATACTTGCAAAAATTATTCTAACTGAAAATTTAAAAGTATTTTATTAAAAAAACTATAATTTTCCATAGTATAATTCAATTAGGGAAAAACTAATTATTTGGTTTTGTAGACGAATTTTTAATATAAGATGTGGTTTCCTAAAAGAAAGACATGTGTGGAGCTGAAACAAATTTGTTTTTACATATTTTACTTTATAGTGGAACACGTGATGTCCGTGCATGCCACCAAAAATTTATCTTTTTTTGTCAAGTTAAAAGTCATATGCGCAGCATAATGAGCATATATGTATTCTTATTTGTATTTTGGGGCAATGGAGAATCAGAATTTACAAATACATTATCTAAGCGACCAGCAAATATTAGATTACGGTTGAGCCAATACAAACTAGATAAATTCGATATAGCTGGATCGATTAGAGTTCGAATAGAGTGGCGTTTGAAAAGGGTAATTTCAAACTATAGAACCATTACAAACTATATTAGTACTGAGTGACCAGTAAATTGAAGAAACTTGGAAGTATATGGATACCAAGTATGTAGTATATATATATTAGATAACAGGGAAATCTCATACCAAAATGCAAACTAATTTTCAAGGTTTGTGACAGAGTAGTTTGTACATATATATCAAATTACTGTGGTCTGTGGCCAGAGCCGGCGCTCAACTTTCTAGGGCTACAAGCCAAAAAAAAAAAAAATATCTAATTGCAGCTCATGGAGGTCAAACCTGTAAAGTGGTGCTTATTTTAGTACAACTAAATCACTGGCCTAAATAAAACTTTTGAAGAAAACAGCCGAAATTTTCTATTTATTATGCACGGCCGCAAGCCAATGCTTGGCTTGTTTGGCATCTTGGCCGGCTCTGTCTGTGGTTTAAAAGAAGATTACAATTCTAGATTTTTGTGCATCTGAATGACTTTATACGTCTTAATAAAAGATACACAGGGTTTCAAAGATTTTACACTTCTATGAAATAAGTATATAAACACCATAACTTACAGTTTAAGTGGGTTTCAGTATATAGTGCATCACCGTACATTTCAAATCCATAGTAAGCAGGATTTGATAAACCACTTGTTATGTCTTTTTCAACATTTAGCTTGATAAGCAAAACCAGTTGATATATAACCTAGTTGACAAGTTGATGCATATATTAATTAGTTCGGCGTCGTTTAGTAGTAGGTTAAGTTTACATTATGGTGCACACAAAAGCGTAGTAAATGATGTTCAATTAACTACAGCAATTAGTGTAGTTGCTTTGAGCGTGGGGTGTATTAGAGAGTGGTCCTATATTTATATAATAATGTCGATTAGTCTCATAATTTGTGTATTACGTTATACGTTTGTTGGGATAAGTCATATGCTACAGTATATTATAGAAAGAGTTATTCAAACATATTGGTCTCGTTAGCCATTGATACGAATAAATAAATAATTAATATCACAATTTGACGAAAACGCGAAACGATCAAAAAAAAAATTGCTATGACAAACAACGCCTAAAAACAACACCATTATAAATATAAATTTAACATAACATTCATGTCAATATATGCTGCATAGTGCATTTAAAGATGCATGATTGCATGGCGTATAATCTATGATACAGTGATATTAGCTTAGAGATATTATCTAGGGTATATTCTAAATCCTGTGGGCAGGCGGAGGTATATGTACATATATGTAAGCGTAATGCATATATATATATATGTCAGAAATTCGAGTAGTACTCATCCAAATGAATCGTGGACGAAGGCTTGAGAGCTTTCAAGTTTCAACTACTTAAAGTGAGATTATACCAAAGTTCACTATTATATCTAAGTTCAACATATCAACTTGTCCTTTTGATTTTTACAAACTTTGAAAAGAAAAGAAAAATTTTAACAAAAAAAAAAAAGACACATTATCGAAAGGACGTGTGATACGTAGACATTTCCACTTTTGTCTGATACATACACAACTTAGCCAAATTAAGATAATACACCCACGATATATCAAATTGTACAATAGGTTACTTCAGTGTTAAATAATATTGGTTACCTCTTAAGAACCTTCACTGGAAAAAAAATCTCTGGTGAAAATCTCTTTACCTCGCATAGATAATCTTTCGAACTCTAATTTATCTTCAAAAGACATATACAAGTAACACAATGAAATCTAAACCTGCATGGGTCAGTTTAACTAATTTTGAAAATAATGATATAACTTTCGGGGCTGTAGAGTGCGTGGTTCTTGGGTAAAATGAATTCGGACTTTTTATGGTCAAATAAGAACTGGAAGAAATAAAGGGGAAGTGGAGAAACTAACGAAGGAAAAGGGGGAAAATATATATATTTTTTTTGCAACTTGTTTGAATAAATTAGAAATCCATAAAAGGAAATAAACTTATTGATTATTTTTGACACAAAAAAAAATTCAATAGAAAGTAGAAAACTGAACAGAGTTATTTTTACGCACGGAGTGGAAAGTCAGCGGGTCAACTTTTAAAACTCAGTGCTTAATTGTAAGTGCTAAGTGATAATTAACTCCTTACTAATTATTCCTTTTAACTGATATTTTATCTGGACGGCATCTTTTTCTACTTATAGACTTTCTAGTAGTATTATAACTTCATCCGTTTTTAATACTACTGTTTAGAATATTAATAATGATATATATAGATTTTAGATTAATTTTGCAATGTCTCTTATTTTATCAACATGACAGAATAAAATAATATGTTTATTTGCTTTGTTAAAAAAAAACTGAAATAACTGTAATTTTTAGCCTTATTTGTTGGCTTAGTCGTAAACATGCATGCAAATAAAAATAAAATTTATTTTTATGTTTAGTTAAAAAAAAAATTAAGAATGGAGTCAATGTATTATATTTTAAAGATGTGACATACTGTATGTGTTAATTAATACAATTCATAGACTCATAGTGGTTCAATGGTTAAAAAAATTATTATGGGTTTAAGGACGTAATAAAATTTGAATACAAAGACTTACCTCCGATAATTAAAGAGAATAATTTTCAGCCAAGTGGACTACCCGCATTCGATTATCCTTCACGAATTTTATAAGTTAAAGAAATAAAATCTTAACGAAAAAGAAGCTTATAGAAACAGAATTAAGGAGTACAAAGTTATAAAGAATTATAATCAATAAACATATAGTTCCTATATTACGGCTGTCTATTCCCTTCTTCGCACATGTTCCAAATAATTTTTAAAATGAAAAGAAAAATTGAAAACTATCATCTTTTTTTTTCTTCTATAAAACCCACAACTTCTCTTTTTCTTGTGCATTCAAAACTCATCCTTTCTCTATCTACACATAACACCAAAAAAAAAAAAACAATTCTCTCTCTCTTCGCAAAACCACAAAGAAAACAAAGTAGAAAGTCTCAATCTTTTTGCTGAATAATCTCTTTTGTGGGTCTCTTCTGTGTGTATCTATGGATGACAAAGGAAGAAGCTCAAAGAACAACAACAACATGGAAGACGAAATGGACCTCAAGAGAGGTCCCTGGACCGCTGAAGAAGATTTTAAGCTCATGAATTACATTGCTACTAATGGAGAAGGTCGATGGAACTCTCTTTCTCGTTGCGCAGGTATGATATATATTTTTTTATATACAGATATAGTTGTATATATGTATGTTCCACTTCCATGAGCATCTTTTTAAGCATAAAGAGACAAAGAACAAGTCGCATAACATAATAGATTTATTGCTTTTTTGTTCAATCCTTTTCATGTTTCAATCACCATGTGTGATTGTGTTTTTTTCTTTTAATTCGCCCAACCTTTACTATTTTTAAAGATAGTTTTTAGAAAAAAATAATAATCCGAAAATGGTTTCTTTCTATATATGCATAGATGAAAAGACCCTTCATAGGTATGAATCAAAAAGTGCAAACCTCTCATGTTTTCTCTTTCTCGTCTTCTTCGTATTTCTAAAAATAATTTCATACGAATAAATAAAAAGTATCCATGATTTGAGTGAGATATATTTTAGTAATGGATTCAATTATTAACCATCTCAAATTTGAATAAAATATCCAAATTTGGTTATTCAATGGGTGAAAATAAAAGAAGAACTAATGCGAATTAATGATCATCATCTATAAGGGAAGAGCACTAACTCAATGGGAGAAAGCTTGCTGAAGAAAAAGACCCTTTAGGACAATTTGCATCATAATATATACGGTTCATTCGTTGCGGGGGGAATTTATAGATATAACTTTACCGAAAATGAAACAATTATTATAATGAGTTTCTTCCGTATAAAATCATCATACTATACGTAGACATGACTGACCGGTAAATTAATCATCATATGTACTTTTGCCTATGAAACAGGACTTCAACGTACCGGTAAAAGCTGTAGACTGCGGTGGTTAAACTATCTCCGCCCTGATGTCCGCCGTGGAAACATTACACTTGAAGAACAACTCTTGATCCTCGAACTTCATTCCCGTTGGGGCAATAGGTATGTTTCACAAAAGAATAAATCAGAATATATATATCCTCTATTAATATAACATCTTTTTCCAAATAATATTATACAATTGTTTCTTTATACTAGTTGATGAAGTTTATTTAATTTGGATTGAATCTTTTTTTTTTACATATAATTTTGCATCAGTACTATAATAGGGTATAGGGAAAATATCAAATCATGTCGATGTTGATGGATAAAAGACACCACATATACATATATGATACTGAGATATCCAAATCAAATGTCATAGACGACAAGAAAATAAGAATTTGATTATCACTATGATTTGTTTAGAACCGTTCATTTAATCTTTGTTATATTGATGAATAGATGGTCAAAAATCGCACAATATTTACCGGGGAGAACGGACAACGAGATCAAAAACTACTGGAGAACACGGGTGCAAAAACATGCAAAGCAGTTGAAATGTGATGTGAACAGCCAACAATTCAAAGACACAATGAAGTACTTATGGATGCCTCGGCTAGTCGAGAGAATCCAATCTGCCTCGGCCTCAGCCGCAGCCACCACTACAACCACCAACACCACGGGATCAGCCGGCACGTCGTCATGCATGACAACCTCTAACAATCAATTCATGAATTACGACTACAACAACAACAACATGGGACAACAGTTTGGTGTAGTGAGCAACAACGATTATATCACGCCGGAAAATTCCAGCGTGGCAGTCTCTCCGGTGTCAGACTTGACGGAGTACTACAGCGCTCCAAACCCGAACCCGGAATACTACTCGGGTCAAATGGGGAATAGTTATTACCCGGATCAGAATATGGTGGTGGGTCCACAGTTATTACCGGAGAATTATTTCGATTACAGTGGATTATTGGACGAAGATCTAACGGCTATGCAAGAGCAAAGCAACCTCAACTGGTTTGAAAACATTAATGGTGCTGCTTCCTCTTCAGACAGTTTATGGAACATTGGAGAAAGTGATGAAGACTTCTGGTTCCTACAGCAGCAGCAACAACAACAGCTCAACAATAATGGTAGCTTCTGATGAATATAGAAGAAATGATTAGAAATCGTTTTAAGTTATATTAATTATACACTAAAGTATACGTGTGAAAGGAATTGTTGTAAGGGGAATAATTAAAAGACAAAGAATGTGTTCACTGATAGTATTTATATTAGGATATATGAGATCAGCTTTTTTATTCCAAGCTTGATCATATATATCATATGGCGTTTTAACAAAGCGCTAAATTTGATTGGTTTTTGGTTTTGTTTCGTTTATTGGGGATTGTAATGATATTTTGTGGATAATTCATATGAAAATAATCTGTGATTTAATTATAAGAAAAAATAAAACTCATTCGTCGGTGGGAGCTAGTATACAATAAACATAAATAATTGATCCTGTTTTCACACTATAGATTGAGTGATTTCCTCAATGGAAGCATAATATTTAACGTTATTCGTTTAATTATTAATATTCTAACGACGAAGCTCATAATTGGTTCCACCATGTTTAATATTTAACCCCAAGATATGACACAAACAAACAAAACAAAGACATCATAAAATATTATTAAAAGAGTATATAATAATGACTTTGGTACTATAAAAAACGGATAATCCAAGTGATATCACTTTTTAGGAACTATGTCTATAGAGCATGTATATGGAAAAATAAAATGAACTAGTGTGCAAGTGTGAGTGTGAAAGCCTTTCTTTGGGTTCAAAAGATGACATATAAAAAATGATTGTCATATTCGAAGGCTACGTGGCAAACTCTGGTTGGTTCTAATCTGGGCTTTGAGTTTAAGGTGGCCATTAAGGGGTTTATACATTGAAAAGTAAATAATTTGTTAAAATATATGTTAAGTGATGATAACCCACCACTAAATATGTCCAAAAACCTTAGTTAATTATTGTACGGACCGTTACACCATTATCTAGACAAAACCGTGTCGTTACTCGGCACCACGTCAGCAACACTATGTTATCTATATGTACAACCTCTCCTCCTCTGTTCTCACTCAGTTCTGTTTTAACACCAGGATTCCAATATGAGTGTCATGGTCTAGTTTTTAGAGCCTGAATCAATTCACATGTATTAAAAAAATGAGAAGATTACTTTTCGAAGAGAAACTGTTGGAATGTTATTGGGGCATATTATTAAAAAAAAAACTAGCTAGTTAGCTATCAGTTACAAGCCACGCATGATACCTAATTAGTTTTAGTTAAATCGTTGTGTAGTTATAAATATAATTGTGGATTTTGTTATTCATATATTGCTTTTGGCTTGGGCACGTAACTATAATTGCAGTAACTATATGTATTAATGTATACAGCTCTTAAAAGCCTAGCTATAATAAACGTTTATGGAATTTGCTAAGTTTTATTTTTTCTGTTATTTTTTTTCCCGCAGTACATGCATAATAATTGCAAAGCCGTCAAAAAAACTGTAGCGGAAGTCGTTTTCTCTCAGTATACCAACTTGATCCTATAAGCAAATACTGCTTAATTTCCTATCTTCTAAGCTTTTGCATATAGAACATAAGATATACATGCCCGCACATCTTATGGAATTGGCACGTGACAGAGAATATAAAAAGGCACGTGCTTAAATAGTGAATGTGAGGGGAAGACTTAAAGAGATGGCGGCGGCTGAGAATGAAAAGATCATTCATAGGCGGTGTGGTGTGGTGTGGCCAGCAAGCAAGCCGCCGACGCCTAAAAGCCATCTCAAGACCGAGAGTGGTCCCAAAATCCGAACAACTCTTTCCTCAGCAATATCTTTGATTTGGAACTTAATTCAAATTCAGTCCAAGGTTGAAAATATATATGTTGATCCTACCAAGAATTTTCTGATCCGTTATCTCATCTAAAATTAAAGCAAGTAGTTTTACGGAGAACCACTTGTTAATTAGACTACCACTTTACGTTTGGCAACGAAATGTTTACGTCAGTTTTTTTTTTTTTTTTTTTTTTTTTTTTTTTTTTTTATTGTCAGTTTTTTTCTTTCTCAAAAACTTCGAAAAATCAAGTTCGATCCGTCCTTAATAAAGTTTAGAACGTACGGGTCATGTCATGTGAACTTTTTCCCTTTTCAACATATATCTAGTGTGAATAAATGACCTAAACTTATAAATGTTTATTTCATTCAGTTGGTTTAAATTCAAAATTCGTACTTATATATGCCAACAACGAGACTTAATCTATTCAGATGCAGGTACATACATGTTACGAGTTTTTCATTGAAAGTGAGAGGAGGTTTTCATTCCAATAGATATCTACATTCTTAGTTAATATTAATTTTTTAAAAAACCCCAAATATCAAATATACTAGCTAATGGGTTATTAATATTGAATTAGACGATGCAATGCATGTACGTATATATGCGCATAGTTATGTTAGCTTAAGATTGGATGGAAAAACCTATTCATCGAAAGCCTCTTGAACTAGTGGCTGACTTTTTTCCTCGGGTCGCTGTTGCGAACTTTATGATAATTTACTTGTAAATACAGAACATTAAACTCAGCAATATTATGTAAAATGCAACTCAAAAAAAGAATAATAATCATTGACGGTGTAAGATGAATTTCTTCTCTATTCACACTTGGAAACGTAATTTCTTTAATTAAAAAAAAAAAAAACTCTTCAAAAATCAAACTTGCAGTGTTGTTAATCAACGTTTATTCGGAAAAGACAGAACAGCTAGAAAAAAACAGAAAACAGATTCAGATACATGGGAGATTGGACTAAAGCGTGCGCCACATGGCATCCAATGATTCGATGAGGTGGATAATATTCCATTATTGTTGGGGAAGAGAAGCACAAAGAAGAAGAGACCGATATAGTCATTTGAATGGTCAAGGTCAACGCCTCCATAGACTTACACGTCGGCGTCAACATGTCTTTCCTTTGGGTTCCAATCCTTTTCCTTTACATACACTAACAATACCATATCTTAATCCGAAAACTGCGAAGTACATTGTATTTGGAAAATTTCACTTTCTTTTCTTCGTCTTTAATTTCTACATAGAAGAATATGCTAATGGTATTTTTGAAGTATGACATTAATAATATACGAATGAATAGGATACAAATGTAAAATCTTATGGGGCTTAATATTTCTTTCATTCAATTTTTATATACTAACGCATCCAGAATCAGAATATAGATAGTGTGGAAAAGCAATATATATGTATTGTGGATTAATTAATGATTTAAATATAAATGCATGCATGTATATATATGAATATTAATTTCGATATAGTTTTTGTGTATGAGGATCATTCATTCATTTGTTCCGATCGTTATGGGGAAAAAACAACTATAAATTGTTATGGAGATAGTTGTACACTTTAACCCCAAAAGAATAGAAAATATACTACTATTAGATAGTTTCTTATTATTATATAGCCATGTTTAGGAAATCGGTTGCTTTAGTTTTAATTATGCCAAAAATGAGATATTATTATAATTTAAAGGAAGCAATTAATTAATGGTTTATTCCATGCATGTAATCACAATTTATTGAAAGATCAAAGTTATTCGTAAAAGTTGAGTTTTATGATATTATTTTAAAAATAATAATAAACCATACTATAAACTTTAGTCTTATTAATCAATTGCTTTAACTTTTTATCTGTTCGTTTCTTTTTTTTTTTCTTTTTATAGAAACAAAGCATTTTAATGCCACAAAAGTCTTTAATCACTTGCGAAAAAACCATGCTAATCACGTGATAACACTTAAAAATAAAATTAATGCTTTATCAGAGAATCCATAACACTGAATCGAAACGCAACCCCAAATATTAATCAAATAAACGAATACCCAAATCGTGTAATTGATACGACACATGAATATTCGGTTTAATTGAAACTTCATATTATTGCTAATCTAGGAAAGATATTGATTTTTCGGTTTCCGTGGTACCTTTGGACAAGAGGTTTATGTTTTGTCTGTCCGGTCGTAAGTTGATAGATACCTGCCTTGAAATTTGCCATACCTTAGCAACCACTTGTTTGTTTGTCTGTCTTCTGTGGTTATCTTTAGTTTCTTAATCAAAATGTTGATTCATATCAAACATTTTGGTTTAACTATCAATTTAAAGTAATTTCAATATTATGTTAGTTATTATTATATATGTATACCGATGTACGGGTTGTAGGGTTTGTGAGATTTATTTATGAATCTATGATGCTTAGCGTAAGTATTGAGATAATCCATGCCTCCATGGTAATAAGCCGTTAGGGCATGTGTGTAAATTCATGAATGTAACATACATATTTTAACTTTCTTGTATATTATTTAAGATTAATCTATGTTTCCAGACTACATGAGTACGTATATATATAATTTTATAAATAATTAAATTTTCATGTACATAGTACTAGCTGCGAGCTTGTGAAGAAATCTAATTACCATTAAGTTAGAGAAGAAGAGGCCCTTCCCATCATTAAGATTACAAATTAAAAAAAAAAAAAAATCTTAAAAAAAGAATATGGCAATGTGGATAAGACCGTATCAGCTAAAATATATATCAAGAAGATAAACTGAAGAGCACGTTATATAATGACATGATCCTATCCCTTTCTAGGTTATTCAAAAGCAAACGTTTAGTATTAAACCCACATGCTTCGATCCTCGTGGTTAGGCATCTAATATGAACACTAAGATAGATAGTTCTTATCATTTTGCAAATTTTTAACTTCTCCAGTCTCCTTCTCCACCAAGTAAAATAGATAAGTTCAAACAATTTATAAAAAGTAATATATAGTTTACGTATGCACTAGTTACATATTACGAAATTGGCTTGTCCGAATTGAACTTTCCAAAAAAAGAAGTATGATAGCATTATAGCAATATTGATCTTGGAGAAGTCTATAAACTCCCCACTTTCATATATATGCATTTGAATTATCAACTTGCAAAAGAAGATGCTGTAAGATTTATATCTATGTTAGTCATTTCAACAAAGGAAACAAAAAAAAACATTTTGCTCATACATTTTTTAACTATGGTTTGTGTGTTTGTGGAGTGGAGATTGTCTAATAATTTATAAGCAAAATGTGGGCTTTATTTAGATTATACAGTATACATTTTTTCTTTATAATATAGAGAAGTTAGTACATAGAAAAAGCATCATCAGAACCCATTTAAATGTTTAACAATTGCTAATCTGTAAAGCTTTCTACTAGTGAAAGCATAAAATGGGCCACAGATATTTTGGTCCAATGGGCTAAGAGGCCTGAATCCTTTTAATGCGTTTATATAACACGCGCTAAACCATAGCCTGTGGGTGACGTTTAATTGAATCGTGACAAATAGCAAACCGAAACTGACCGCGGCGACGCGCTTGCACCAAAATAAATATCTCAGACAACAAAATACTTTTCATTTTACATCTGACTAATTAAATTACGCCACGTAGTGCACCGGTTTTGGCTTCTAAGGCTAGTTCCGTAAATAGAATGCGTCAAGGGGGACAATAAGGTTATCGTCATGTATTTCTCCACATTTTTTATTTAACGAAGAATTCTTGTGGGCTCTACCACCGGCCCATCTGATCCAAACAGACAGATACAGAGAACAATATTGTCAAATATCATTTCTACCCCTATCCAGAAGATAAAAATACAGATATACTAGCTAGCAAACGAGACACGTAAAATAAGCTTATTTTCGTAATTTTAAAAGATAACTGAATATTAAAAAAACATAAAGTGCACGCGCGTCAACATGTTCATGTAGTTTTTACAATTTTGTCCACAGAGCTTTTTCTTTTTAAAGCAGCAACCTTTTTTACAAACAGTCTCAGATTTGATCATCTTCACCAAACGATTAGTATATCCGATCATCTTCTAAAAAATCTCATTCTTTGATCGTCTTCTCTTCCCCTTGTAAGTATATCCGATCTAAGTATTTGTTTATTTTTTACTTACCTTGAATTAGTTCAGACATTCTCCAATTCCTACGATCGGGTTCTTTTGTGTTTTTCGTCGATCAAGAAGCTGTAATTGGAGAGAATGAACAGTATGAGCTGTATCTGTGTCTCTACGATGAAACCCTGTTGTAGATTTCTAATTAGTTTTAAAAGTTCTTCGCTTTTCGGGTTTTCTCCCCCTAACTCGGGAAGAAGATTGATCAATTCGTCGAAGCTACACTGTACAAAGATTGGTTCCAGAAGTATTAGATCTGGTATTCATTCCCGTCGGAATGCTTTTTCTGATTCCGATTCCATTAGTATTAGTAGTAGTAGTAGTAGTAGAGGAAGAGGCTGCAGCAGGGGTGTATTATTAATTCCCCGTGTAGCTTCAGATTTTAAGAACCATTCGGGTTCTTCTTTAGATTCTCATGTAAATGATAAGAGCTTCGAGCGTATGTTTGTGAAGCCACTGGTTTTCAAGGATGTGGAGAAATCTGAAGAGATATTTAAAAAGGAAAGTGATAATGGAGGAGTAAAAGATACTAATTTTGGAAATGTGGGCGTAAGAAGGGAGACAGAACGTGGTTTGAGTCAGACTGAGGATGACAAGGAGGCGTGGAAGCTGCTTCGTGGTGCTGTTGTGAATTACTGTGGGTTTCCTGTGGGGACTGTAGCGGCTAAGGATCCAGGGGATAAGCAGATTTTGAACTATGATCAGGTGTTTATTCGAGATTTTGTTCCTTCGGCGTATGCTTTCTTGCTTGATGGAGAAGGGGAGATTGTAAGAAACTTTCTCCTTCATACATTGCAGTTGCAGGTAACATTGTCCTGAACTTTTTTTGTTTGAAATGTTTTCTCTTGAGCTATCATCTGATTGCTTCTGCATTCTTTCCATTACAACTGGTTTTAGACTGTCTAAATCAACAGTTTTAGAGATTGGAATTTGGTTAAGTTGGTTGGTCTTTAATACACGCATTAACTAGTTTGCTATGTAAATATATTCCGTTCATAGAGGAGTGATGTTTGGCTTGATTCTTTCAAAATAGTCTTACTTTTTCTTGGTTGCATGCACGCTCATTATTTGCCAATGGAATTTGATTTCTCATTCTAGGGAAGTTTAGCGGATTTTGAAAATGGGAAATGTATCTAGTTTGTTTACTGATTTATCTTGCCTAATGGAGAAAGGCAAGATCCAACGTTGCACTTTCAGGTATGTCTTCTTATGTTTAAATTTGTTTAGTCCCGAAATGTTTGATTGCGTTGTTTTTTTATAATTTAGTTGTTAAAATTAATGATACTTTGATATCCTTTAAGACGCCACCTAGTTTCATTTACCTCTCCTTGCCTGTTTGATTGCTCTCTTAGATCTCCCAAACATTTGAATCCTTATTTGATTAAATTAGTGTTAAATCGTCTTCTTAAGATTCTTTGCTATTAAATACGGTTTTGATGAATTAGCTTTGGTCTAAAGATTTGCATTTCCTTGCCTGCTACACAGACACAGTTTCTTGTTCCTAGAAAGGTGTTTTGCCTTTTATTCGGTTGACTTCAGTTCTTGTGAATGTAATTATAAGGCATTTGATATATGAATCTACACCGAAGTTTATTAGTCGAGCTTTGTGTTCTTTGGTTGTTATAGAGCTGGGAGAAAACAGTGGACTGTCACAGCCCTGGCCCAGGGCTAATGCCGGCGAGTTTTAAAGTGAAATCTGCGCCACTTGAGGGAAATGATGGTTCATTTGAGGAGTTTTTAGATCCAGATTTTGGTGGATCTGCTATTGGACGTGTTAGCCCTGTTGACTCTGGTAACTCCTATGCTTTTGACATTTTCTGCTTATCATGGAGAAACAAACATTAGACAGTCCAGCAACTAAATATTTTCTCTTTTCGTTTAAAAGTTGTGAATCTTTGACATTAGTGCAATGATCTTTCTTAATTTTGCTATAGGTTTGTGGTGGATCATATTGTTGAGAGCTTATGGAAAGCTCACTGGTGACTACACTTTGCAAGAGAGAATTGATGTTCAAACAGGGATCAAGTTGATACTTAAGCTATGTCTAGCCGACGGTTTTGACATGTTCCCGACTCTTCTTGTCACTGACGGCTCATGCATGATTGATCGAAGAATGGGCATTCATGGGCATCCACTTGAAATCCAAGTAAGTAAAGTGACTGATCGTGTATGATTGATGTAACAAGGAGCTTATAATAATTGATAATTAACAGTCTATCATTTTTTCATTCCCAGGCATTATTCTACTCTGCTCTCCGTTGTGCTCGAGAGATGCTTATTGTGAATGATGGAACCAAGAACTTAGTTGCTGCTGTCAACAATCGCCTAAGTGCTTTATCATTCCATATTAGAGAGTACTATTGGGTCGATATCAAGAAAATCAACGAGATATATCGTTACAACACTGAGGAGTATTCAGCAGATGCAACCAACAAGTTTAACATATATCCAGATCAGATCCCTACTTGGCTTGTCGACTGGATTCCTGATAAAGGTGGTTATTTCATAGGAAATCTCCAGCCTGCCCACATGGATTTCAGATTCTTCACACTTGGAAACCTTTGGGCCGTTATTTCATCTCTGGGAAGTCAGGAACAGAACGAAGGAGTCATGACATTAATCGAAGAGAAATGGGATGATCTTGTTGCTAACATGCCTCTCAAGATCTGTTTTCCGGCTCTAGAGAAAGAAGAATGGCGAATAATCACAGGCTCTGATCCAAAGAACACGTGAGCACCTTCAAAATACTATTTCGTTTTTGTTCTTTGGGAATTCTACTGATCTTTGGTTTCATATTTGTCATTCCAGGCCTTAGTCATATCACAATGGCGGATCCTGGCCAACCCTCCTCTGGCAGGTATAAACAAACAAGCAAAACATGCATCATTTAGCTGTGTTTTCAGATTGAAGAAACTCTAAGAATGCATGGATTTTTGTAGTTTACATTGGCTTGTATCAAGATGGGTAAGCTAGAACTGGCGAAGAAAGCAGTTGCTGTTGCAGAGAAAAGGCTCAAGGAAGATGAGTGGCCTGAGTATTATGACACGAAAAGCGGGAGATTCGTGGGGAAACAATCAAGGCTGTATCAGACCTGGACCATTGCAGGCTTTTTGGCTTCTAAGAAACTCATAGAACAACCCGAGAAAGCATCACTCTTGTTCTGGGAAGAGGACTATCAGCTGCTTGAGACCTGTGTCTGTGGCCTGAGTAAAAGCAGCGGACGGAAGAACAAGTGTTCGCGTTTCCAACCTCCGAGATCATAGTTTCCTGAAACCTGACTTGACTCTTTTGTCTTGAAAGCTCCATATTTCAAGTTTTCAACATGCATGTGATCATAACTCATAAACAAAACATGAGCTTGTTGCATAAAGTTTCCTCAAGTAGAAATTACGTTCATAAGTTAGATACGCTTACTTATGTAAATATAATTATAAATTAATTATGTACGACTCAGGAAGAAGTAACATAAAAGGATTATATATATACGACTAAAATACAAATATGTATACTTGATTGAAACATGTATAAGTAAACGAATATATGTTTTTGTTTCCTGAATTTCCTATCTCTCTAATTAGTTTTAATCAGTGGGGATGCAGAAATGTTTTTTATATCGGGCACAATAATCTATATATATAATAGCAAACCCATTTTTTAGGAACTACAGATGTCATCCTTATAATCCAACAGTTGAAGTTAGTCTTTATCTTGATCAAAGGGCTGTGATTTTTTTATGTTTGCTAAAAGTCACTAAACCAAAAGATGTGTCTTTAAATCGCAACCTTTTCGTTCATGTTTATGTGAAGCATCGCTTCCTTCTACTAAACCAAAGGATGTGTCTTTCTATTCTCATTAAAGGTGGTGAGAAATGAGAAGCCACGATGTCGTTTTCCCATTCCCTCTTTTTAACCAATTTTTTTTAACAAAACGATGTCGTTTTATTCAATCTATGTGGCATCCAAGTCAGCTACACTAACGGTAACGGCATCCGTAAATTTGGAGGTTTTGACCACATTTTAGTAGTTTATGCAGTAAATTCAAATTATAAGTTAGTTTATGTGGTTATAAGCACACCTTAAAACTTGATGCATGAATACGATAAAGTAACTTAGTTCAGGGAGGAATTGGCCGTTTTCCTTTCTGGGAATCGAGTTTACTTTGGCGCAACATCAATATATTCTCGGTTTGGGGGTTATCATGCCGTTACCATCATGTCTTTAGATGTTGTCGATGGGCATATCATTGCTACTTGCAGGCTGAGCAATGGACGTGAAGTTGGTATGGGAGGATATGTTAACGTTTCCTATCGGTGTTATATATGTGTGTGGGTGCTCCTCGGAGACGCTGGTGTTGCGGTCACCCATACTCTCACTTATCTCCTGAGCAATTTTGTCTTATTATGGGGTGAGAAGAAACCAGCTGTGCAAAGGCCAGAGATGGCCGAGACAAACTCCTATGTGGTATGTTTTAAAATCTCTAGTTTATATAATAAAATATTAAATAAATATAACTCTCTATCTTTAGTCTATTTAAAATTTCTTTGATTTTAAAATATCTATTTAATTGCACATTAGATATTTAAAATGAAATTGTACCTATACATATATTTTTATACAAATTTAAGTTATATACATATGTATTAGATAAACCGAAAGAAACCATCTTCTTTAACCTGCTTCTCTCTACTTGTTGTTTGTTAATAATAAACGGTTGATCAATAAAAAAATATTAAACGATACAATTGGATGAATAAATAACATTAAATAACTTTTCAAATTCTATGATAAAACAAATAATTTAAGTGATTTGAGATTCAATAAACACCATGGATCTTGTCGGCTAAATACATTACTGTGTGAATACTTTGTTCAGTCCCAAAAATATTTCATCCTAGCTTAGTAAATATATTTCAACCAAGAAAAAAAAGTGACTAAATTTCATGGATATGAATAATTTGTCAATTACCAACAAATGATACTACATTTTAAATCAATAAGTAAAATGATGTTACTATTTGTAACAATTACAATATTTGATGCCAATATTTATATCAGTTGTAAGCAATTGATGTTAAAATAATATCAGTTTTCATAACTGATTCAAATAATTGTGTCATTTGAAATAATTAATTTTACAATAATTATTATTCTATTTTCTATGATAATTAATTTTAACAGTAATTTTAAGCATTTTATTTTACAATTATTTTTAATAAATAAGTAAAGTTATATATAAATTGCAGATTATTATATCATTTTATTATAATTATAATAATACCACCACTGGTAAAAATTACAAACTAAAATCTATAACTCCAAAATCTAAAACATGATTGAAAGGATAAACAATAAACACAAATAACAACTAATAATGCTTAGTCGAAGGCTTTATGTCATGGGAGTGATGGTTTTGTATGTTTGATTGGCTTTATGACTGTACACGTTTTGTTCTTCATACGCTCTTTGATTTTGATTTGCTGATATATCTACATGCTATTTGATTTTTTTCTTTACTATTTGTATCAATTATGAATTAAATTGAAATCATTAACATTTTATTTTTATCAATTATAAATAATTATAGTTTAACTATGTCGATATGTTAATTGATGCAAACAAACTTTATTAATGTCAAATAATTACATTATGTTTAAAGAGGAATTCTTCAAAATGCCATTAAAAATATTTTTTTTTTTCCAAAAATACTACATTTTTGTTTTTGTTTTTTTTTTCTCCAAAAATACCATAAATACTCAAAGTGGAACTATAACTTTAGTCTCACCGACTATATACTCAAGGTGGAACTATACGGAAAAGATGCCCTTCCATATCAATTTAAGGGATGTAGAAAATCTTAGTGGACCACTCACCACAATTTATATATATTATAACCTCAATTTATATATGCAAAAATAAAAATTTGAAATTTCAAAAAGAAAGTGAATCAAAAATCTCAAAAGAAACAATCAACAACACATTGGAGACTATATAACTTTCACAAATTATTAAACATAGATGTAATTGTTATTGTATAGCAATACTTACTAAAAATGAAAAGTTTTAAAGTTTTAGAACTCACAATACGATTAAGATAATTTGGACAACAATCATAAATATTTTACAACCACAAGTTATTATTTTGGGTTTGAATGGTAATTGCGGTCAGGACGGCCAAATCCGTCTGCGGTCTGGACCGCTCTATTTTTGGGGCTTTATGTATATGCAAAAGCGGTCCGCAGTTGGTCTGCAGCGGTCTTATCTCTGCTTTATTTGGACCGCACCACTGCGAACTATATTTGCTGAATGGTAAATAAAAAGCGATCTAGTCCGCAGACGGATTTGTCCGCCCCAACCGCTGCAACCATTCACACTCATACATGTATAAAAATCTCAGAAAAGAAACAATCAACACATATATCACATGTCAAGTTGGAAGGTATTTTTAATTAATCCTTAATCAGATTGGAGTCTATAGCTTTCAATAAATTAGTACTTAACATAGATGTATTGTTATTGCATGTATAGTAGTACTTACTGAAAAAGATAAGGTAGAGATACAAAGAGACGTACACGGACTGTGGAGCTAAGCCACCCACACGAACACGATAAGATAGAGCGAGCAGCAAAGTGATCACCACCACCCAACCACTTTCACGCCGTTTCAATGGGCCTTTAATGGGCTTTTCATAAACCCGTTTTGTTTTATCTTTCTACGCGCCGGTACGAACCATAAAAAAAAAGTTCCGGTCGTCAATTTCATCATCCGGCGACGATTATGGAATTAGTCGCATTGCTCATAAAGGTCGCCGGTCTTTTGGCCACTATCACCGTCGGAGCCAACGCATACTCCTACTCTCGTTTCCGTCGTCAGAGCCTCTCTAAGTTTCGCTCTCCAATCGACGAATCTAAAGAAGTTCTCGCCGATTTCAATTCCATTGGTAAGAAGCGAAGCAGCTCTTGAAATGTGTTCTTCCTTAAACGATTTTTGGATTCAGAATCAGAAGCAATCTTCACTACGTTTTTATCAGTTTATGTAGAAATTGAAATCAAATTTTGTGATGGAATTGCTTTTGAACATGTTTGTTTTCAGAACACAAGGAAGGCAAATTCTTCTTTGGGTTGGCTACTGCTCCTGCTCATGCTGAGGACGATCTTGATGATGCTTGGCTCCAGTTTGCAAAAGAAACACCATGTTCAGAGGCAGATGCAGAGGTCACTGATAAGAAAGCTAAGCGGAAGAAAGTTAAGCTTGCTGTGGGAGCTATAACCAAAGGTTTGGCGAAGAACTCACATGGGAAAGAAGATAAGTCTGCAGCTAATAAGCCACCCGTTAAAAATGTAGCTGCTTGGCATAACGCTCCCCATGCGTGAGATTTCTAACATCAATCTTTTCACTTGAATGCATGTATTGTAAGCATTAGTTTTGACAGCTCAAAGTTGGATTTTATCAAATTTTGTTTCAGGGAGGAAAGGCTTAAATTTTGGTCAGATCCTGACAAAGAAGTGAAGCTAGCCAAAGATACTGGCGTTACTGTCTTTAGAATGGGAATCGATTGGTCTAGGATCATGCCAGTAGAGCCTACCAAAGGAATTAAGGAAGCAGTGAGTCTAGAATACATAAACTTTGTCTCTGGATATGCTTCTTGTAGAGAACGCACCTTACCTTTTGTGCTTTGTAGGTTAACTATGAGGCCCTTGAACACTATAAATGGATACTTGGTAGAGTTCGTTCGAATGGAATGAAGGTGATGCTAACCTTGTTTCATCATTCATTGCCACCATGGGCTGCTGATTATGGTGGCTGGAAAATAGAGAAGACAGTTGACTACTTTATGGAATTTACCAGGTGACTTTCTCTTTAAATGAGCTTTATTTATGGAAATTAAGTAGGTCTTAATCATCTTTCTATAACATGCCAGGCTTGTTGTGGATTCCATGTACGATTTGGTAGACTCTTGGGTGACATTTAATGAACCACATGTCTTCACCATGCTTACCTACATGTGTGGATCTTGGCCCGGTAACAACCCTGATTTTTTGGAGATAGCTACATCTACTCTACCTATGGGTGTATTTCATCGAGCCTTACACTGGATGGCTGTTGCTCACTCAAAGGCATATGACTACATCCACGGGAAATTGTTAGTTTTCCTCCTTTTTCTTTAAAAAATACCATAGAGGTTTCTCTCACTAGCACATCTTAAGAGCTTCCAATTCTTATTTTGCAGTTCTTTGAAAAAACCTTTGGTAGGGGTTGCACACCATGTCTCCTTTATGCGACCATATGGACTCTTTGATATCGGGGCCGTTACTATTACAAATTCCCTCACTATGTTTCCATATATCGATAGCATTTGTGAGAAGTTGGATTTCATAGGCATCAACTACTACGGACAGGTAAGAGAGCTAAGAGTTAAAGTTGCTTTTAGTTCTCAAATTTGGATCAGTTATATTGCTTTCTCTCGAACAAGTATGTTGGAATCTGACTCCGAGAAATCAGGAAGCAGTGTGTGGTGCTGGACTGAAGCTTGTAGAGACTGATGAATACAGTGAATCTGGAAGAGGGGTATATCCTGATGGTCTCTACCGCGTCTTGTTGATGTTCCACGAGAGATACAAACATCTGAAAGTTCCTTTCATCATTACAGAAAATGGTGTGTCTGATGAGACAGATGTGATTCGACGACCTTACCTGATCGAGCATCTCCTTGCCCTATATGCTGCAATGCTTAAGGTGCTGAATCATTCAAACGTGATTAACTTCTTAAATGTTGATATTTGGTAGTGTTGTTGTGACTGGCTGGCCCCGCCCATTTTGAGCCTGACTTGTTATGAGCTTAATCTAAGCTTCCAAACACTACCATGATTTCGGGTCACAGGCCAGCCTGGGACCATTACGAAAAATAGTGGGTACCTGGCTCGCAAGTGACGGGCTTAGACTCAAAATGGGTCACGCTTTGGGTCCGCCATAACAACCCTAGTTATTGGCATATCTCTCACTGTGTTTGTGGCTTTCACGACAGGGTGTCCCTGTGCTTGGTTACGTATTCTGGACCATTTCGGACAACTGGGAATGGGCTGATGGATATGGTCCAAAATTTGGACTTGTTGCGGTTGACCGATCCCATGATCTTGCTCGAACCCTTCGGTCGTCGTACCATCTCTTTTCCAAGGTTTATCATTATAACCCCTTTGTGGTTTCCACTACACCTGAGATCACCGGATTGCTGTTCTTCTTAAATGGCTTTTGTGTTTTCTCTTTTCTTTCCTGCCCTCCAGATAGTTAAAAGCGGAAAAGTCACTCGTAAAGACCGGTCTCTTGCATGGAACGAACTCCAGAAAGCTGCCAGAGCAGGAAAACTACGGCCATTCTATCGAGCCGTTGATAATCATGGTCTTATGTACGCAGGTTGGTTACAGCATCCACCTTACGTTTGTTAGTTTTTTTCTTCCAACTGTTGCTGTATAATCTTACTTCCAATGCTGTGTTTGTTCAAAAGATGGTCTCGACAAGCCTCAGTGGAGACCTATTGTTGACCGTGACTGGCGGTTTGGTCACTACCAAATGGATGGTCTTCAAGACCCGTTGAGTCGCGTGGCTCGAACCCTTCTCATATGGCCGGTTATCATGAAAAAGAGGATAAGAAAAGTGAAGATCAAGCACACTGATGATGGTGGGCTCATTCTACATCCCGCTTTAGCCTCACCCTTTGACTAGAGGAAGAGAGTAGATAAAACCCGAGTGTAAAAAAACTCGTTTCCCTGTACGATTTGCCAAACCTTTGGCGCAATTAGAGACGATTCACCATCTTTGTTATTGTTCAAACGTTTGCCTACGGATGAGGCGCTGTTTTCACCTACGCGTCAGTTCGACCAATGAATAGCAAGCTTAACCGACCCAGTGTCCGGTTATTATGCTTAGCTTCATTCCTTACTTGGGATGGAAACGGCAAGTATTTAGATATAGAAAGATGGTGAATAACTTTAGGATGATGTGGGCTAGGCCGGCCCATTTTAATTTAAACTGTCCGTGAATGTTTTACTCGAAGACTTGAACTCCACGCTAGTCACAGAGATCAACTTAACGGTTTCTAATTTTGACACGTGAGAAAAAACACACAAACGCCTCCTCCTAGGGTTGTGTGATCTGAAGGAAATAAAAAACAGCAGGACGTTGTATTACATAAATAAGAAACGACGTGTTTTTTTTAAGTTTTCCTTTTTTTTTTGGTTTGTTTAGCGTTGACCAATCTTGACCATCCCCATAAAATAAGCGTGTTCGTGTTGCCACGGTCTCTTTCTCTATCTCTGCCCTCATCAGTCACTCTGTTCTCTTCTATTCTCTTCTCTGATTTGCTTCTGTAAAAGCAAGGTCTCTAGAAACTTCATCTTCTTTCAATATTTTTCTCGTTTCTTTTGCATAAAAAATTGATTACTGATGATGACGAGCGACGGATTCTGGCGCGGCGGCGACCGAGTTGAGGTGGAACGAATCGTTTCCGGCGCGACGGCGTACTTTCCAGCGACTGTGGTCAGCGCGCCTTCGGTAAGAAAGAATCACGTTTTGGTGGAGCACGAAGCCTTAACTGTCGGAGGTTCCGTACGTATGAAGGAGTACGTTACTCCCACGCGCCTTCGCCCATCTCCGCCGCGTGAACTCAACCGACGGTTCAAAGCTAAAGATGAGGTTGACGTCTTTAGAGACACCGAGGGTTGCTGGGTTAGAGGCAATGTCACGACCGTACTTGGTGATTCAAGGTACATTGTGGAGTTTAAAGGGGGAAATCGTCCAGAGATAGAGGTTGATCAGCTCGACATGAGGCTGCACCGTGAATGGCAAGATGGTTCATGGGTTCCCTCTCTCCAACAGGTAAAAATTTCTCTGCTTTTGAATTGAATCTATTAGGGTTTCAAGTACACAGATTTAGAATCAAATTTAGGACTGAGGTGACTAATATGTTAATTAATAAGATTTGTTGGGGTTTTAGCTCAATATATACTAACAATGCTTTTTATTTTTATTTTTATTTTCAGAGCAATGTTATGGAATCGACGCCACAACGTATTAAACTGAAGATAAAAATCAAGAAAAGAGAGAATCAATATGAGAAGGGAGCTCTAGTGGAAGTCAGAAGTGAAGAAGAAGTTTACAAGGGTTCTTGGTATTGTGCACGTATACTTTGTTCATTAGGTGACGATAAGTACATTGTTGAGCACTTGAAATTTAGTAGAGATGACGGTGAGTCGCTCCCATTGAGAGATGTTGTAGAAGCACAGAACATGAGACCAGTTCCTCCTCCAGAAGTTTCTCCTGTTGTGTGCTATGAGCCAGAGGATGAAGTTGATGTTTGGTTTAAGAAACGGTGGTGGATTGGTCGTGTTTCCAATGTTCTCGGAGGAGGTTGCAAGTATACTGTTTTCATCTCAAGAGGTGAAGAACCGACAGTCCTAAATTTCAACTTAAGGCCCCACAAAGATTGGATCAATGGAGAATGGAGTAATCCTTCTAAATCAAAGGTATTGACTGATCTTGTTATTGGTTTAAGATCTAAGTGTTTATGCCGTCATACTTACAGTTTGTGTATACCTTGTTATGTGCAGGGAGAATGTAACAGACCTCCATTTAAGAAGCTGAAATCCTGTGAGAGAGCAGAGATGGTGTTTAAAAATGGAATGATGGTGGAAGTTAGAAGCGATGAACCAGGTTACGAAGGCTCATGGTTCTCTGCGAAGGTCATAAGTTACTTAGGGGAAAACAGATACACAGTGGAGTATCAAACACTGAAAACAGATGATGAAGGAGAGTTGTTGAAGGAAGAAGCAAGAGGTTCAGATTTAAGACCTATTCCTCCTCCGCTGATTCCAAAGGCATATCGATATGAATTGCATGAAGATGTGGATGCTTGGTACAATGAAGGATGGTGGTCTGGTCAAGTCTATACGATAAATTACAACCACACGAGATACGGTGTCTACTTCAAGACGAATAATGAGAGATTGGAGTTTGCTTGCAATGATCTAAGGCCTTGCCAAGTGTGGAGAAACGGAAAGTGGAGTCGTGCTTAAAGAAAAGAATAAGTTGACTGACTTCAGTTACAGCTGTTGATTAAGAAGATGAGAAAACTAAGTTGTTTATAAGCAGTAGCACTGTTTTGTTGTTTATATAACAATTATGAAGTTGGTTGATGTCGTTAATTGTATAACTTCTAGTGAGAGAGGTCACGTGTTAAATTTTCTCTTAGTTCTGTGTTTTGTAGTGAGCTTTTAACAATGTTTTTCAATTCCATTTTTATTGAAATTCTGGGATATAACTTCCATTGGAAGTGATGACTGAGTGTGTTAATATTAGCAAATGATATGTAACAAGTAATAAAACCTGAAGTAAAAATATTTAAGTTCTATCAAATGGAGAGAGTTCTTCCACTCTACTTGTTTCAGACTTTGACTTCGTGGATTCAAAGGATTCTCCGTTTAACCAAAACGCACCGTTTTATGCAATAGCTGCAGATTAGAGATGGGGTTTTTAATCCAAATTTTAGAAGTTTGGGGTTTTAAACGTAAAAAACAAAAATTAGGTCATGCTTTGAAACGCAAATCCATTGAAACTCAGGGGTTTACTTTTAATTTTACTTTTATCCTATAAGGCTATAACTATTTGTTTGTCCGATTAAAAAATAAAAGGATCGTTAAACCCTAAACCCGCTTCTTCTTCCTCTTCACCGCCGCGTCTTTTTCATTTGTGTGTTTTTGTTTTTTGGTGTTCTTCTGCTACGCCGCGCTCTCTCTCTCTCTCCCTCAAACTTATTCTCCGATTTTTCATCAGAAGAACAATCTCTCCCCAATAGCGAGAATGAGTTCTACAATGGAGTCGCAGTTACAGGCTCTCAAATCAGTGATAAAAACCCAGACAGAGCCTTCGAAGAGACCTTTCACACGCCCTTCGATTCTCTTCAGTCCTAAAGAAGCAGCTGATTTCGATATCGAGTCCATATTCGAGCTCGGACTCAAAGGTCTGTTCTAGTTTTTTTTAATTGTTCTCTTTCTTGTAATACGTAATTCCAGTGAACAAGCTCAATGATGATGAATTAGATTCTAATCGTAATTTCGTGTTTTTGTTGTTAATTCAGGTCTAGAAGTACTTGGAAACAAAGATGAGAGGTTTAAGAATTATATGAATGATTTGTTTAGTCATAAAAGTAGAGAAATCGATAGGGAGTTGTTGGGCAAAGAAGAAAACGCTAGGATTGATGCATCAATCAGTTCGTATCTACGTTTACTCTCGGGCTATCTTCAATTTCGTGCTTCCTTGGAGACCCTTGAGTATCTGATTCGAAGATACAAGTATGTCTTTACTTATCACTACTATTGGCTATGTTATATTTGCCTTTTGTTCGTTCATCAGATTGTTCTAATTTGCTCTATTTTTGCAGGATTGATCTATACAACGTAGAAGATGTTGTTCTATGCGCTTTGCCCTACCACGACACACATGCGTTTGTCCGCATTGTTCAACTGCTTTCTACTGGGTGAGTATGGATCTTTCACTTCCAGTTTTTAAAGTGAAGTCACCATATTTATCAAATCGATTTGTTAACCTTGGTTCTCACTTGCATTACAGAAATACCAAGTGGAAGTTTCTTGATGGTGTTAAAAATTCAGGTGCTCCACCTCCTAGATCGGTTATCGTTCAGCAATGTATACGTGATTCGCAAGTTTTGGAGGCCTTGTGTGACTATGTAAGTAGCTGCCAATACTTCTCTTCCACAAACTAGGTTTTTATTGGCTATATCAAAGTGAACATCTTATTTCTTGGTTACATTGTAGGCATCTCGTACTAAAAAGTATCAGCCTTCAAAACCTGTGGTTAGTTTCTCCACAGCGGTTGTTGTTGGGGTGCTTGGTTCAGTTCCAACTGTTGATGGAGATATTGTAAAGAGTATTTTGCCATTTGTGGATTCTGGTCTTCAATCCGGTGTGAAAGGATGCTTAGATCAACAGGTTTGTAAAGTGGATTTTACCAAATATTGTTTTCTAATTGATTTTGTTATTCAGTTAATGTGACTTTTGTGACATATTTAAATGGTTCTAGGCTGGAGCGTTAATGGTTGTTGGCATGTTGGCTAACAGAGCCGTGCTAAATACTAACCTTATCAAGCGCTTTATGAGGGCCATAATCGACATTGCTCGTGAACATGCTAAAGAATCTTCTGACCCACAGTCCCTTCGATTGCCATTTATGGCCTTGATCAATTTTGTTCAGGTGCAATAACTTTCTGTTATCATGAATCTCTTGCATTTTAACTTTCAATATTACGAATATATAAACTTCTAATTATGAGGTGAACTATATCTTCTATTTCTCACTGAGAATTCCGCTCACAACTGGTTGGTGTTGGTCTTTTTGAACTAATTGTTTATCTTCATCAACTACAGCTGCAGTCCGTGGACTTGATCCCAAAGAAAGCGTTGGATCTTTTAAAGGAAATAAGGTAGTTGAATATTAACAATGTTCCATCTTAAGCTATTATAATCATATCCATTGTTAGTATTTTTCCATTGACGGCTTCAATTTTGTGCAGAGATATTTCTGGTATTCTTTTGGGCTTGTCCAAAGAGTTTAACATCAAAAGATTCATGGCAGTGCTACTGGATTCTTTGCTTCTAAACAGGTGTATATCTGACACTATTTATCATTTCAGAGCAGATGGATATATTTTGTTAGTTCATGTTTTGACCTACTGTCATCTGCTCTGCAGTTCGTCTGATGATCAATGCTGTGAAGCTTTAGCTTCAATAGTTGAGACTGTTCCAATAAACAATTTGGTTGATCATTTGATCTCCAAGGTTTTCTCATTGTGTATGACACAATACCAGAAGAATAGTGATATTACATCTTCTACATCTGGTGCGTGGAATGTCAACTACCCAGGCCTTTGGTTTTGGATGTTCAGTTTTGAAGATTCTCTTTCAGATTCCTCTTTCTATAACAACTATTCTTGTGATCTAATTGCAGGGGGCTGGGCCAAGAAAATTCTGCTTGTTGTGAGCAAGAAGTATCCTGCTGAACTACGCGCAGCTGTTCCTAAATTTCTAGAGGTCTGTGGTCCGACTCTCGATTTATCTTCTTTTTCTTTGTTATATGGTCCTCTGAGTCATCAAATATTTGTTGCAGGGTACTGAAGGTCAGTCGAAGAAAGACGATTTAAAGCTAGAGATGTTGTCTTGTATGCTGGATGGAAATTCTGACATGTCACACCCATTCGTGGATTCAAAATTGTGGTTCCGGCTCCACCATCCCAGGGTAATATAAACTCTAATCTTAATTATGTGAAGAAAATTTCTGTTACCTTTTTGCGCAAGACTGATGGCTTAATATGTACCATAGGCTGCTGTACGTTGTGCTGCGCTTTCTAGTCTGAATGGTGTTCTCAAGGATGATAGCTCTAAAGCAGAGGTATGTATGGGGTACTCATTCCAAGCATTTTCTGACTCTGTACTTGCACTTCTTGTCATCTGACTATTCTTCAACTTTTTTTCTACTCCCCATCCAGAACCTTGTCACAATTCAGGATGCTATACTGCGTCAGCTTTGGGATGATGATTTGGCTGTTGTTCAGGCTGCCCTGTCTTTTGATAAGTTGCCAAATATAATAACCTCTTCTGGTCTTCTAGATGCTTTGCTACATGTGGTGAAACGATGTGTTGGCATTCTCCTATCAGGTGATTGAAGATACTCTGTTCTTTTCATAACTAAGTTCAGTGTTGTTGTTTAGAGCCTTCTTAGCATATTAATAAAGAGTGTTGATCTTTAGTGTATCATCTAATATATCTTTCTGTTAGCAGTAATACTTTGATCAGATGAGACATTATGCGGACGAAATCTGGATATGTTTTAGGCTGTACTGTCTTTGTGAATTAAATTTCTTCCCTGTCCACAGCTGATACACTGTTTTATTTATAGGCTCTTGAACTGCTGAGGCCATAGTCGTGTTGCTTTTCTTATTATGGCCACTTTTCTTTAATGTTATTATGCATATTATAAATTTACTGGATGGATAATTACCTGAGGAAAACTATGTACACTGTTCTCGTCCAGTTTCTTTAATATCTGATGTAATGTTTTTTTTCTTTGTTCAATCAATTTATCTAAAATCATCCATTCTTGTTGCAGGAGTATCACATAATGTTGAATTGGCAGTTGATGTTGTTTCTTTGTCTCTTAAAATTGCTGTCTCAAGCTTCTGTAATCAAGCAGACTCTACTGAGAAAGTTACCTCTGCAATGTTTCCTTTTCTCTTAATTCAACCGAAGGTTCTTTCTTGTACTCTTCATTCCATACAGCTATGACGAAGTTCTTTTATTACTTTTGCTAATTGTTGTAATCATGTCTTTTTATAGACGTGGAATTTAAATATTCAAGTGATAAAATTGGGAAAGGATGTTAACTGGCCACTTTTCACGAATCTTGCTGCTGATGATGGAATGGTAAATCTGAGTTTACGGTTTTGTTTTGCTTCATACCCCTAGTCGCAGTCACTAATCTTTTTGTTGATTATTATTATCATGTCATCTAAGAAACTCTTTGTTGCAGAAAAAGATCCAAGATATCATGTCTACGACCTTATCCTCGATTAGCATGGATATTATCAACAATTTGGGGGAAGCACTTTCCTTGGATCCTGATGAGCGTAGGATTGAGCTTATTGAGAGTGCCTGCAACTTTAAGCTCTCTGAAGTTTTGGAAACATGCAGCAATATCAAATTGACAGAACAGGAACGTAACAAGTTGCAGGTTCGCCATTACTTTTTTTTTTTTTTTTTGTAAAAAATATTTCCACTCCTCCTTGGTGAAGTATTTTAAATCTTTTCTTGTCTTCACATATTTGGTATATTATTATCCGTTCTTTCTGAGTTTTTATGAATGCTCTTAATAAGTTGTTAATTTTTATCTCATATCAGAAGGGACTACTGATCCGTGAAAGTGTGTCCGCATTGAACATGGATATTGTTAACATGCTGGTGGAAGCATTTATGTTGCACCCTGGTGATTATATTCCGTGGCTTACTGTCAGTTGCCAAGACTTCACCTTGTCAAAGACACTGTTCTATATGTTGTTGATGCATTCACTGCAGAAGATAAATTCTTCATCTGGTAAAGATCTGTCCATAACGGATGTGTTAACTACTATACATGCTGATAATCAAGTTCTTTCTATATCTAAGCACCGTAAAAAAAAAAACATTTGTCTCATATGATAAGTAATCATGAAGTGATATTGATGGCTGTGTTTTCCTATGATTTAGACCCTAGCCAATTTTTGGATCTTTTCGAACTTTGCTCTCCTGTGTTGAAGACTGAGTGGGAAGAACTTGAGGTCGAAGTTGATGTTTCTTTGAAAGAGGTATAGTTTTCTACAGGCTGATGTAGATTGATGTTATCATTTTATGGTTGACACTTTTTTAATCTTGTTAATTTTTGATGTATTTGTGCATTACGTGCAGCTGTCGAAAAGCAACTGCCAAGAACTCCTATACCAACTTCTTGATACCTCTGATTTTACTGCTCTGAATTCGAAGCTCATGATCTGCTTGTTTTGGAAGTTTGGCGAGTTATTTATCAAACTTGAACCCGCCCATGTTGCTTCGGTAGGTGATGCTCAAAATGATCAGGTTAATACATGGTTATATTGAAATTCTTGCACCCAATCAATAGCAATGCTCACAACTGTATGTGTGCTACTTCTCCTTCGTTTAGGTTTTTAGCAAAAGGTTGTGTAGCGGACTTGAGGACTTGTTTTTCTTTTTTGCAACAACTCGGTCACGGCATGTCTTCAAGGAACATCTTCGTTACCGTGTTAGAGAAGCTAAAGTCTGTCCCGTTTTGTTTCTATCTCCACTGATCTCACGAGAAGGTTTGCATGGAAATTTATATTTCTGTTAGTTGTTCACTGGTGTTAAAAACGCTTGAGCTTTCACATTTCTTCAGATGATTATTTTTTGTTTCCCTAGCATTCTCGATTTCTGAATTTCTCGTCTGTTTTGTGCCGTTAATGGCTCATGGTATCTGGCAACTGTGTATGTTTTCTGTTTTCTTATGCTACTTTTTCTTCTTGCAGATGTTCCTCTAGTGGTCCAAATTGAAAGTCTCAAGTGCTTTTTGTATCTTTGCTCTAGCGGGAATAATGAATGGTTGACTCAAATTTTGTCAAGCTTTCCTGTACTTTTGGTTCCGTTGTCCAGTGATAATCAGGTGACACTTGAATTTTTTTTAATCGTATAATGTTTTGGTATATCTTCTTTTCTTAAAACCAGTTTTGATCTTGGTACTTTCACTTGTAGGACCTTAAAGTAGCTGCCATGAATTGTATTGAGGCGCTCTTTAGCCTTCGGTGTCGTGTCGACTCGAGCAAAAAAAATGGTAAATCTTAGTTTGGTATGAATTGTCATGTTTTATCAAAACATTATTTAAATTACATTTCTGAAATTGACAACCAGGGAGTGCTGCAATCTATAGTAGTTCTTTTGATGAACTTGTGGGAATGATCGTGCAACAAAGGAGGCTTATATTGTCGGACAATAAGTTTCTCCCATCATACTTGACATCATTGCTCAGCTCAAACCCTAATGACCTTCTAGTGCCAGTTGACCTTCAAAAAAGGTAGTCAGCTGGGTTTCTCGTACTAAAACTAATCGTAGTAAACTTTTCTTTTACTTAAGAATAGTTGTCTAGGTGACACTGGGGTACTACTTTTTATTGTTTCCACCATGATAAAAAGTGCAAAAGAACTTGTTAGATAACAGTAATACCTAATGACTGAAGAAACAATTGTATACATGTTGTTGGCTTCAATTGGCTTCTCATACTCTGTCATCTCTTCCTTATTTTCAACTTCAGGTTTGATCAGTCCACAAAGGAAAACATTCTTTCGTTCATTTTATTGTCTTCGCTAGAACTACCCGCTTATGGGAAGGTGTGTTTCCTCTACCGTTCTTTTATCTGTTTATGTTCCCTTTCCATTTGAAGGTCAAGAATCCTAATGGTTTGGGCAATTATTGATGAGTATTAAAAACTTACTTTTTTTTCTTATACAGCTGAGAGTCCTTTCATTATTAAAAAATCTGGGCAGCATGCTTCTGCATGAAGAAAATGTTAAGTTACTGTCTCAACTTCTAGATAAGCGTAGTCAATACTACACCAAACTGGACAAAACTTCCCAGCCAATATCAGACACCGAGGTCGATTTATTGTGCCTTCTTCTGGAGGTAAATTCACTTTTCTCCATTTTTGCCAGAGGAAACTTTACATACTGCATTGCACTACAGTTTAATTAAGTTTCCCTTTTGCTTTTCTCTCCCGGTGTCAGTGCTCCATGATCCGTTCAGCATCATATAAAGGGCAGTCTCTTGATGATCATATACTGAACGTATTGAAAGTAAGAATAGTTCATTATCTGATATTTTCCTTGTTAGCTTGGAGACCTTTTCGTTTCGGTGACAGATGCTTGCTTTTGCAGATGGATTGTATGGCATCAGAACATCGTGCTGTTATTTCTCCTTGTCTTACCATTTTGGAGAAGCTAAATAATCAATTTTATGGTGCACTGAAGATTGAAGTTCAGGTAAGTCTTAATGGCATAGTGTAATATAAATGCAATGTTCTTCTATAGCTGGGTACTCGTCATATATACCAGCCTATCAGGATAGTTTTCAACATGATTTTCTTTTCTGGATCAGATTCGTTTTTTCCATAAACTGGTGTCGTTGTTTCGAAGCACAAATGGCAGTATACAAAATGGTGCCAAAGAAGCTATCTTACGCCTGAAGGTATGTTCATTTTAAAAAACAATAATGGAAGAACTGATCATTTTTACTCAAAAGAGTTTCTGCCTGTTGTATTTTGCCTTAATTACGTGATATTTCCTTGTTACTGCAGATTCCTTCTTCAACTGTGGTCCATGCGCTTGATCATATCACTCAGCAGAATACACTTGTTATTGGTTCTTTGAGCAAGAAGAAGAAACAGAAGAAAAGTTCAAAGTCTTGTCCAGAAGAAGACGTAAATAGCGGGGAATTTCTAAGTGGGGAAAAGGCTATCTCTTTCATTGCCGCGTTACTTGACATACTGCTTCTAAAGAAAGATCTAGCTCACAGGTCTCTTGAAAATCAATATGCTTATTTTTTGCATTCCATTGTTAATTTTGGTGATCTGAGACTTTTTTGTTGCCCAACTGAAATTTTAATTTTTTTTTTTGTTTTTGTGCTTAGGGAAACCCTCGTAGGGCCCCTGTTTAAGCTCCTAGAAAGATCTATGTCTAAAGAATGGGTAAAAATTGCTCCTTCTGTTGAGGAAACCTCAGTCCAACCTCCACAGGATGTTCGTGAAACAACTCCTACATCTATTTCTTCCATCCAACAGACAGTGCTCTTAATCCTGAAAGATATTTTTGATTCTCTGAATATGGGTACTTTGAAGGTATGTTAAAATTTTAGTAGGTGATTAACAATATTGTTGCCTGTTTTCTTCTCTTAATTCTCTTCTGATGGCAGGCTGAAATAGCAAATGAAATCAACGTCAAAATGCTGATTGAGTTGGCTCATTCATCAAATGATGGAGTCACACGGAATTATGTCTTTTCCCTATTCACTGCAATTGTTAAATTTGTCCCTGATAGAGTTTTGGACCATATTATCAGCATACTTACACTTGTTGGGGAATCCACTGTGACACAGGTTTGTTAGTCTACATCTTCTTAGTCTTGTGCAATATTTCATTTTTCCCTTAAGACTCTTCAGATCTCTGGATCTTTCTTGGCATTCCCCAGTATTTTTGTCATGACTGTATATTCCCTAACGGCTGGTTTGTTATTTTGATTTGTAGTTTGACAGTCACTCGAAGTCTATCTTTGAGGGGTTTATATCAGTGGTCATTCCATTTTGGCTGTCTAAGACTAAGAGTGAGGAGCAGTTGCTGCAGGTATTTTTCCCTTAATAGTGTACTTCAAATGTAAAATCAATTGGCAATAAATATTTCTTAATTTGAATTTTAATTTTCAGATTTTTGTGAAAGTGTTGCCTGATATTGTTGAGCATAGAAGGCGTCAAATTGTAGCATACTTGCTGGGGTAATGTTTTCATTGTAAACATATTTCGATAGGATTTTGCGTTTTTCATCTGAAAATACTGAATGTCAATCCTTTATTTTTGCAGAGTTATCGGTGAACGAAATGGCTTGCCTTCTTTGCTTGTCCTCTTATTCCAGTCTTTGATTTCAAGGAAAGACCCAGCTTGGCTTGGTAATGCCAAGGCTTCCGAAAGTTTTGCTTCCGTTGTTAAGAGAGAATGGGAGTATGCTTTTGCTGTGGAAATATGTGAACAATATTCTTCTTCGACATGGCTCTCATCCCTGGTCACACTACTTCAAACTACCAGCAAAGACAGTAAACAATGTCTCTTACAGACGCGGCTTGTCTTAGAATTTATATTCCAGAAGTTGCAAGACCCAGAATTTGCATTTGCAGTGTCACTTGAACCACGAATCCAGGTAAAAAAACTCTTCCGTCGTTTCTTTTTCATTCAACTTGTTACTAAACCTCCGTGTCTATGTTTTTTCTGGCATATTCAATATATCGAGATCTTTTTTACCTTGTTCTCTGTTTGTTTGCTTTCTTATATGTACTTTTTGTTAAATTTTTCAGCAAGAACTACAGGAGCTTATGAAGGGTTGTATATCTCTCCTTCAAGCTATTGATGCCAAAAAGGAAAAAGATGTGACTTCTGCAGTTAGAAATGAAATCAGAATGCGTATACATGATGTCTTAATGACTGTGACGGGAGCGATGGATCTGTCTATATATTTCAGAGTTGTTACTAGCTTGCTTCAGCAGCAGTCTGATCGTAATGGGACGAAAAAGGTATATGATATTGCCATTTAATACAGAGAAGTTTTCATAGTAATTGTGTGGCTGTAATGAGTACACATATATCTATTGTGTGGCTGTAATGACATATATCTACCAAAGATTCTTTGTTTTGTTTGCCTGGATGTAGCATTGTCTTATGAATTCCCTTGAGAATGCACAGATCCTTTGAAGTTACCTTATTCTTTATCGGTATTTTGATTGTTGGCTTAATGACTTTCTTTGATGCAAATGTTGCTATTATTCGTGAATGCAGGTACTTGGACTTATAAGTGAGAGAGCTAAGGACACATCTTCTTCTAAACTGAAACACAAGAGGAGGCTCCCCAATCAAAAAGGAAAAAATCCGTGGTTGAACTTGGATGAGGTAGCTGTTGATTCTTTCGGGAAGATGTGTGAGGAGATTGTCCATCAAATTGATGAGACAGATGGTGAGTCGGGTGTTCCAGCTAAACGAGCTGCCATTTCTACACTGGAAGTTTTGGCTGGCAGGTTTCCGTCAGGTCATCCAGTCTTCAGCAAATGCCTTGCTTCTGTTGCAGGAGGCATCAGTTCGAAGAATTTGGGAGTCTCGTCAAGCTGTCTTCGCACAGCTGGTGCACTGATTAATGTTCTTGGACCAAAGGCCCTTGTTGAACTTCCACGCATAATGAATAATTTGGTTAAACAATCTCGTAAAGTATCACCGGCATCCAAGAGTGGTGGAAACGCAACAGCTGAAGAACAGTTGCTTATGGTGTCTGTTCTAGTCACCTTGGAAGCAGTGATTGATAAACTTGGAGGTTTCCTAAATCCTCATCTTGGAGATATTTTGAAAGTCATGGTGCTCCATCCTGAATATGTTTCTGACTTCGACAAGAATCTCAAGTCCAAAGCCAATGCCATTAGGAGGCTCCTTACTGATAAAATACCTGTAAGTTCTTCACATACATATATGAATCTAATTTTTTGCTTATTTGTAGTGATTCTAATAGTAACTCTTCTTCCAGGTTCGTCTCACTCTGCAACCACTTCTACGAATATACGATGAGGCTGTTAGTTCTGGGAATGCAAGCTTGGTGATTGCTTTTGATATGTTAGAAAATCTAGTTGTGAAAATGGATAGATCATCTGTCGTTAGCAGCCATGGAAAGATTTTTGATCAATGCTTAGTTGCCCTCGATATTCGACGTCTAAATCCAGCAGCAATTCAGAACATTGATGATGCCGAGAGAAGTGTAACTAACGCAATGGTTGCTCTCACAAAGAAACTAACTGAGTCTGAGTTCAGACCTCTCTTTATTAGGAGTATTGATTGGGCTGAGTCAGATATTATAGACGGATCAGGGAGTGAAAACAAGAGCATCGACCGGGCTATATCTTTCTATGGTCTGGTGAATCGACTATGTGAGAGTCACAGGTGAATAAACATATGTCAAATACGGTGGTATCTTTTGCTTATACTTCTAGATAATTGGGAAATTAACTTTAGCTCTCTTACTTTGAATGCAGGTCCATCTTTGTACCATATTTCAAATACGTGCTTGATGGTATTGTGTCACATCTCACCGAGACCAGTGCTGAAGCTTCTGTTTCAACTAGGAAGAAAAAGAAAGCCAAAATTCAGGAAACCTCTGACGCTATACCACCAAAAAGCTGGCATCTTAGGGCGTTGGTTCTTTCTTCCTTGAAGAATTGTTTTCTGCATGATACCGGCAGCTTGAAGTTTCTAGATGCAAATAACTTCCAGGTCATTATTATGTATAATATTACTTTTTCTTCGATCAAACATATCTCCCTTTCTCTTGGAGTATTGACTTGGATTCATATTGTCTTCCCTCCACAGGTGCTACTGAAGCCTATTGTATCACAGCTAGTTGTTGAACCTCCATCTTCTTTAAAGGAGCATCCACATGTACCATCTGTGGGTGAGGTTGATGAATTATTGGTTGCATGCATCGGTCAAATGGCAGTAGCCTCGGGCTCCGACCTCCTCTGGAAACCACTGAACCACGAGGTAATAACATAATCTCGAGAAAGCATGTCTCAGCTACTTTGACTTATTGTTCACAACACTTGAATTTTTTAACTGACTTAAAATCATATTTGGTCAGGTGCTAATGCAAACGAGGAGTGAGAATCTACGGTCAAGGATATTGAGTTTGAGAAGTGTGAAACAGATGCTGGATAATTTGAAAGAAGAGTATCTTGTGTTGCTTGCTGAAACCATTCCATTCTTAGGTGAGCTACTCGAAGACGCCGAGCTGTCTGTTAAATCTTTGGCTCAAGATATTATCAAACAGATGGAAGAGATGAGCGGTGAAAGTCTAACGCAATACCTCTGAAACACTTGAGAGTACTAAGAAAACCTTTGAATCCCAATTTTGATTGCTTTTCTTTTTGTCTGTGTTGGTATATATATAACTAGATATGGAAAGTACAACTTTCTGAACTTTTTTGGGTTAATGATACAGTTTTGAGATCCTTTGTAACGACTTCAGAATATATATATCGGTTTCTGTTTGTCATTCGTGTTGAAATTTTAATTATTAACACAAAACTTTAATATTTTAGCACAAAGTTTAATGAATAACTTTTTTCTCCTTTATAATATGAATCAAGATCACAAATTTTTTGGATCACAATTTGAGTCCATGTTTCAGTTTTCGAGTCAGTCGGCTTCTTATTATCTCCTGCGAATAAAATAAAACGTGAAATCGTGTGACTATATTAAGTCACGCGCTGCGATCCTCTTTATTTCCCATTTATGCCAAAAAGCCCCAAATCGGAGGGTTATATAACCCACGGGTTTTAGTCTCACGCGCTCAACGCGCCGTTGGTGCGAATGGTTATGGATTTTTCAATTGTCCTATATTATCTCTTCCTTAGCGATCAAGTTTGGGGCTACATTGCATCTCTCTATAAAGTTAAAGTTACGTTGTTTACTCTCCTAATCTGATAAATTTCAGATGACAAAAGATAAAGAAAATGTGAAAAAAAATAAAAAAAATAAATCAATGTGTATAACAAGTTTTAAAACCAAACGGTTTCAATTTTCTTCTATTTCAACACCACCCTCGTTTTCCTCCGTTGTGTTTTCCAGTGAGGTCTCTTCTTTAAATAACTCTTCACTCCCCATGATTTGTTCATATAGCTACCAAAATCCAAAGATGATATCTTGTTTATACATAACATTATCCAAACCATAACTTAATGAGCAGTGTTTTCGTGTGGAGCCTTTACTAACCTTCACGGCTGATTCCACTGTCTCTTTGTAGTTCAAATTTTCATCTGGACTAGGCATGGAACTGATGGTACCTCCAAATTCACCCTGATCCAACTCAAAGTTTAGTGAAATGACCTTTTAACCAACGTCAGAAAATGAAGAGATAGATTCCAAATTCACATTTCCCACCTTGACTAGCTCTTGCACGTACAGTGCTCTCCAGAGTAGAAGAGGTTTTGCCTCACAAGTATCATTCTCAACAACAGAATCGTTCTCAGGAACAGGCAATCTGATGAGATTACCCATGGCTGATAACAGCGCTTTTATCCCTTGGTCATCGTTCTCGCAGAGAGTGGAAAAATACAACACATGCCTGCAGCAGCAAACTTATGACTTAGAGAACAGTTCAAGAGAAGCATATGGAAAGAAACAGAACCAAAATGAGAAAGGAGCATCTTAGGCTGAACTACAACTTACATGTCAGCAGGACAAACTGCTAAACCACTACCAAGCTGCAGAACCCGAATTGCAGTTAGCTGTTCAGGAAACAAAGCTAAGAGGAAAAACCTATTAGTGTTAGAACCTTCAAAACGCGAATGACGATAAATGTGCAACTGAAACAACTAACTAGTGGATCTTTAAAAAATATCTTACATTTAGGTGGATATACGATAAGAGCGTTCGATATATCAGATTTCACAGAACCTCTAATGACGCATATTCCTCTTGCTATTTTCTCCTTATTGATCATCGCCTTTGGGACAAGAACCCTGAGAGTTTCATTTTGTTGATCTGTCAATGACGACAGCGACTCCAATCCAACATTAATACATGGATCCAGAATCAACTTTTGGCTGAATATCTCTTGACCAGAAGCTAATCTAACCCCTTTGTAACCCCCAGTTTCCTGAAAAGAAAGTATAACATAAGCAAGTAAGAACCCTTTACTCAACGAAACCAACTGAACCTATCTTATGCTACAACTGTCAACTCACTTGCCTTGTCTAAAAGCAGAGCAGTAATAGGCATCCGAAGAACCTGCGAGTACATGGAATGGCCAGATAAGTAACAAATACAACAGCAGCAACACAGTACACAATGAAGAAAATTGTTCCAAACGTACATAGATACATCCTTTGACAGCAGCTCGACGACAAAAGGCTTGAGGAAGTTCTCCTTGTCCATAAATTGGATATATCAACGCTCCAAGTGCATTAGAAAACCTAAGGTATAGAGAATGATAAACAGATAAACCAATGAGAAAGATGATCACAAATTTAAAAGAGCCAAGAAAGACAAAAAATGATGAATGACCTGCCCATAGATTTGATGTACAGAGCCAATCGATCTATACCCTCTTTGGTCTTGAGTAAATGTCTACAAGTTTCCATATCGTCTTGATCATAATCTAACATCGCAATGGCATACAAGATGATCCTAAACAGAGTATACAAAAACCTTATCATCAACAATTCAAAGACAATATTTTTAGAAACTAAACCTACGAAGAAGTGATGAAGAAGGAGTCTATACGATTTGATGTTGGGTGGCAAACGCATCTTTGCCAAGAAGTCCACAAATGGACTCTCCATGTCTTCCTCCGATATCTTCACTGTTGTTGTTGTATCATCATCGCTTTCGGCCAATTGATTTTGAACAAGCTTGAAGAACTTCATCAGTAGATTCTTCTCCAACAGAGTCAAGCTCTTGCTCTTGAAAATCGCAGCTCTCGAATCCGGCACGTTTCGTAGCTCACCGCTCGAATCCCCAACGAAGCTCGCATCGATACTCTTGAACTCAACGTAATTGTTAGCTCCTGATTTCAACATGAGATTAATTGATTCATCGGCGCAGAAGACAACCCTAGGACCACACAAGTCAACGTTAAATCTCCTAGAGTGTTCTTCGAGGATCTTCGAATCGAAGCTCGATATCTCGACGGAGGAGTACAAGGATCTATGGACAAGATCCACTGAGATGAGTTCATGACTGTTTGACGGCGGAATTGGAGGAGATGACGGCGGCGGAGGAGGAGGAGAGGCGGAGTTTGAGTGAAGGAAAGAAGTGAGATCGGGAAGAGAAAGAGAGGCGAAGTGAGAGCCGTAGAAGGGGTTAGGGTCGAGGTGGAGAACAGTACTACCGGAGGAGGAAGCAGCGGCGGCGAAGACGGACTCAGAAACTCCGGTTCCGACGACAATGAGATCGTAGTTAGAAGGATCAAGCGGCGGGTAAGGAGGGAGGTCACTCATGGTGTGTGGCTCGAACCGATTTGGGTATCAAAATTCTGATGACACCGGAGAAGAGTTCGGTGATCGGAAAAAAGCTTTCGCAAAGGCAAAGTAAAGAAATTCTGGATTTGGGTCAAATATCAAAATATAAAGAAAAGCCCAAATCAATCATGAAGCCCATTAGTACTTCAAGCACATCATTGATACGAGTGCGACCCACAGATTTTTTTTGTTATAAATTGATAAACAATTTAATTTAATAAATTGGCTTATAGAGCCATATATGTAGTGTTAAAATTGGTTATTTGTGCTCATACGATTTTACTTGTTAATTTGTTTATTTTTTTATGTTTAAAATATGAATAAACTTATAGTGTGATTTTTTGAACTATTTTTTAATCATCTGAAGACATAGATGAATACAAATTTATATTTTCAAATTATTTTAAAATAATACTTTTTAGTTCTTATATACTTTGTTATCATATATAAAACAGAATTGTAAACACTTAAATAATAGTTTATAATACAAATCAAACAAATATAAATTATTTTGTGGTTGATAAGAACCTATATTAGAGCTTGATATATAAAATGGTCTATTCAATATGAAAATATGCGTTCATATTTTAAAAACTAGATTAACTTGCTAAAAATTAACATAAAAAAGCTTGTAAAAAAGCAAAAGAGAATAGAGCAGAATTATTGAAGTGAAAAGACACAAACGCATGAAATATACAAAGAAAGAATGCACGAAATTTGCTGAAGGAACATAAAATATTAATCTTGGGCATTTGAAGTCAAAAAGAAAAGACACTTACCAAGCATCTTTACATATAAACAACATAACATAGAATATTAGTAAATTATATGTCTATGTAATTTTTCTTTAGATAAAAGTAACAAAATTGTCATGAACAATGGAAAACCTTTTTAAATGTGTCATAAGGCGATAAATCTTTTTGAGAAATGCCATGAACAACACTGAGAGAGACGAAAACAATATTGACTAAATTTTAATTTTATAGACAACTATATTTTCAATAGACAACTTTAATTTTCGGTAGACAACTTTAAACTTTGGTGAATAACTTTCATGTATCTATTTCGTCTGTTGCTGATTTATGTGCCGAGAAATGAAGTGAAAGATTGGTGTAGAGGTCAGATCGCCAGACATTGGATACTCTACTATGGTTTAAGAGCCTTTGGGATAGGTGGTTTGCTTAAGCTGTGTATACATTGATCCGATGTTCTTGAGGCTATCTATTTAGTAGACTATCTATTTAGTAGACCACGACGAGGAGTGTGAAATTTAGAGAAACTTGTTTGTTTATTGACATTTTAGTAAAACAAGCGGGTTTAAATAGCTTTTACTGAAGAAATCAAGTGAGAATGATCAAAGGGGCAGCACTTAATAGTATTATTCATTCGATTCAATGTGAAACTCATCTTTTAGAGAAGGTGAGAAGATTCGACTGACAATTTGCTGGAACTTTGGTGCAGGGAGAAAGAAGTGGCTTCTTTGAAGATCAATCGTGCAGAACATCTTGGTCAAATAAGCGCATCTTCATACATGATTTGTGTATATATAATTATATATACAAATACGAGATGAAATGCAGTGAGGCTAAAATGGTCGACATAAATTCAAATTCAAACGTCAAACATGGTCTCCTGCATAGCAGGAGTGAGCAGAGAATTGATGCTCTTCACTCCCTAGCTATCATATTATTTGAGATTTGATGCATAAAAACTCCACTTACATTTGAGAGAGTAATCTGGATTTTATTGCTATAATATTACTCCCATGGATTTCCTTAACTTGGGGTAAACAATAACAATAAGTCTTTACAATTACATCATCGTCAACACAAACATAAATAAACAAGAAAGAAAGAACACCGTATTCATAAATAAAATATACAGAAAGGTGACACTACAGCAACATTGTATGCATCTACCTCTTGACTTCTATCTTCGTGTATCTACCATATCGCGTAGTTCAACAACTCCTATGAATCCATTCAAATAATCCAGCCCGGTTCAGAATTGCCTTCACACCTGTTGTTTCCAATGAAATAACAAAACGTGAGATGTTACAATCGAATATGAGAGAATCGCATTTGTACTTGCTTTGTGTATGCACTAACATATCAATGAACTGAAAAGTAAGAGAATTGTTTTTGACTTGCCAGTTTTTGGGGAATTGTGATAAGAACAAACGAGAAAAAGTAGAGACAAGTGCAGATTACGAGTGCTGCGATTGTGTTGTAGACAAGGCGTTTGTCGTCCTTGGTTGGTATGAAGGCTGTTTTCAAAGTGTTGGTAAGCTCAAAGAGCCTATAGGAGATCTGAAACATATCAACAAAACGCCAATCAGTTTGTCTGGCTTTCAAATTGTCTCTATCTGTTATAGCAGGGTTTACTTACAGCGACGTAAATCGAAGTTGTGAGCATGAAGTTCAACAATGGGTAATCCGGGATAAGAGAGAGTAACAATTTGGGTTGACCATCAGGAACTCCAGATCTGTGGGTGAATTATATTATTTCATAGTTCAATGGGTCAAGAACATATTAATAGCTTTGTATCTATCCTCAACCATCAATTTCCGACTTACTCTACAGTTGAGAACTGCGACAAGAAAAAGTGTGACATACCTGAGCCATATATGAAACTGGGAGATATATGTCTCCAGTGTTATCTTCCCAAGCCACCTGAAAGTTCATGAACAGATTTATTTTGGAAAAATCGTAACAAGAGGACGAATATCACTATTGACTGAAATATTTTTTCTTACGCCAAGAGGGTCAAACTGTAGCCGCGGAAAGACTGAGTGATGTTCCGGAGACAGATATAAACACTGAAAGAAAAGCAAAACAAAGTATACATGTTAGGACTGGTTCTTGGATGAATCTGATGTATAGAGATTTGCAAGTAAAGTGGAATACGTTATAGGAATCCAAGAGGTGTAAGGATGATATTTGTTGTAAGTTAGCTTGTCCAGCTTGTAAATGTACTCGTACCAAAAATATCCCACCTAAAAGTTTCATAATAACAATGACAGATTAGCTGGAAGAACAGTACGTAAGGCTCTTTCACCTAGAAGAAAGTGAAATGATGACTTGTTATACCGTTATTGCTATAAGTGCCACAGTTGTTTTGATAGCCATCCTGAACTTAATCTCAGCTTCCTCCAGTTTATCCATCCAACTTTCAATCTATAAGATACATAATCAAGGAAATGAAGGACGAAAATTGGCAAGTCTTTATCACTAAACTACCCATTTCTGAACAGAGTTGATGTGAAATTCTAGTATTGGGAACTTACAGTTGGGTGGTAGTATGCGTATAGCATCCCGATTATCCATATGTACCGATCAAGGCCAGAGCGGAAATGCCACTCATGCAAGAGGGGAAGCTGTGGTTTTGCGGGATCATTGTAACCTGGAATTGTTGTTTTCAAGTACTTTCTTAGAAAACAGCGGTCTCATGAGCACATTTTATATTGTGGTAAACAAAGTTTTAGGATGTCACTAACCCATTAGGAGTGTAAATGGACTCCAAATCCATTCAAAAACGCCAGGAATTTCCCAAACGATGATGACAACAACGAAGCAGGTAAAAAATTTGGCAGCTATGACTGAACCCATCTCATTATACTTGTTCATAATACCAAGTGCTCCATAGACCATCAGAGTAAACAGAGTGTGCATTGGGCAGATGTAGTATAGCATATAACTGTTGTTGAGGACGATGCAGGAGAATATGACCAAAAAATTTAGCCGCCACATCATCTGTAGAACAAGAGTATGTTAGAATATAAAGTAGCTGACAGCTAGAAATAAGAAAGAAAAAAAACCGGGACAACATAGCTACCTGTGCAAACCTCGGAAGGCTAAAGTCCTTGCGAATGTAATAATAAGAAAAATTCCCAAATCCAGTCATCCATACGTAGCAGGCAATGAAGACACGGATTGCATTATAGTACTCTGCAGCAGCAAAGTAGTGGTACATCAAAAAGAGGACCTACAACACCAGAAAAAAGAAAACAATGATGAGGCAACAGCAAATGAACTGGCAGATCCAAAAAATGAACACTAGATACTTCTCTACAAAGTTATCCAGCAGATGCATTAACAGACATGAACAAAATCGAAGGGCAAGTCACTAACATAAAAGTTAAACGACAAACCTGCATCCAGCCTTTCCACTCCTCGGTTTGATGCCTATTCAAGTACATGATGGATTTTCCGTTGAATGCTGATTTATCACTATGAATAGTGAATGAAGTTAACGCTGAAACGATGATGAGAAGGAAGTATATGAACAGAAAGAGATCCCGGTTGTAACTCTGTGTCAAAAGATAAACAATAAAAGCTAGTCAGATTCGTAGAAGCACGGACGAATGGACCGACACAAGCAGGGTAATCATCATGACATATCAAATTTATTATCTTTCTTTTTAAGTCGCATCAAATTCACAATCCTACGAGGGTCTATTCTTTTCATGTAACATTTTTGACCAACCTTAATTATAAGAAACAAGTGTATATAAGATGTTGCTGAACAATGTAAAGACTCTGTAACTAGCTAGATAAACCATCACCTTCTTTGATGAATTGAAGATATCCGTGCGGTCACATATGTAAAAGTATACCATAAGTGCCGCAAACTCAATTCTGCATACAAAACAAGATCACTTAGATAAAATGGGAGTCTTTCAAAATAATGGACCTTTCAAACATACAAAACACTACTGTAGCAAATGGAACCAAGTACTCACATTGCTCTTAACGTCAGTCTGTTCTCAACCAAGAATGACTCATCCAATAGCACAAACCTGCACATAATTAAGCATAAGAAAAAAAACAGCAGAGATCACTGGTGGGGTGCTTGAGAAGAAGAAAAGGAACCTGATGAGAGGAGAATGTGTGGAAAGGGCCTTGGCTCTAGGAGAAGTAGACTGAAGACCACCTCCATCTTCAATCAAAAGAGCTTTGTCATCTTCTTTGACAAAATCTTTAGCAATTTCCACCAAATTGACATCAGAATGCCTACTAACACACACAGACAAAACCCAAGTGACAAAAATCAACATACAAAAATCAAAGCAAAAAAGTTCATTAATCACTTCAAAAAATAGAAACGTTGTATCAACATACGCTTTGGCCGAGACGGAGTATTTAGCATAGTGGAGATACTCGGAGTATAGCCAAGCAACGATCACCGGCACAATCCCAAGCACCACCGACATCTGCAATTTCCCAAACAAATCACTCTCAGTATCACTTCACTACCAAAACAAACTCACAAGAAGAAGCTTAGTTCTCAGAGACGAAGGGCTAGATCAAGCAAGATCTAAAAAATTAAACAAAGCTCAGAAGAAAATAACAACAACTAAAATAGCTCATAGAGACGTACTAGCCCAGGTGTAACAGGACTTGAAATCGCCATTCCCGATCAGAGAAGCAACAACGATCAAAGCGCGATAATTCGTCGGATTCCAAAAAAACTGTAATAATTTTGCCAGCAATTAGCTTCGCTCCAGAACCAGATCTGGTAGATCTCGCCTGATAAATCGAACAATGATGAACCAAAGAGTGGATCAAGTATGAGTATAGAGATAGATAGATGAATCCTAATTATAATAAAAGTAGTAACGACAACTCACAGATAGGAACGAGTGAACGAACTGTGTGTTTTTGAACGGTTAGTAGCTTTTTAAGCTCTCTCTCTATTCATTTTTATCAATTTTTTTGATTCTCCTCCAGAACAAAAATTACTAACCGACAAATTAAATTATAAAAATTACAATGAAAAAAAAAGAATATAATTCTTATGATTAATACGGGTTTGGGATTTTTTATACTCTTATATCAAAATCAGGGGGCCATCGATAGAAAGGGAATGCTTGCATGGTTACAAAAATATAAATTGTGTAGTGAGGATTTTAACAACCAATAATACTACACGTTTTATTAGATTTGTGTCCTAGTTATTAGTTAGAACTTTAGAACGAGACAAGTTAAGGAATAAAAATAAAGAGACATATTTTGTTTTACACTCGCTGGATTGTACATTTTGATTCTCAATTTTTATCAATTACAGTACGCATAGATTCCAATAACTAAGAAGGACATGTATATTTCTGGATATAATTTTGAGTGGCCAGATGCTGAAGATTTTTTTTTTAAATTATTTCTAACATTTTTGTGTGACATGTAATGTTTCAAACCTTATCTCATCATTGTACTCTAAATATTTAAAAGACTAGTGGATGATTGATTTTTGGATCACTATCCTCAACGGTGAAGTGTATCGTATGAACCAGAACCAGTGAACCACCACCGTCTAATAACCTAGGAAGGAGGAGTCATATATGGTCACATAGTAGTATATTTCTTTCTTCACATAAGCATTTATGTATTTTGTTCGTAATAAATTAGCATTTGAACTTTCATCTAGACTTTAATAGTGACGACTGACGAGGATGTGCTAGTGCGGTGTGGTTGTATTCGTATTGTTTGTCAAAGACGCGTTTCTTTAATTAGACTTTAATTAGTTACACTGAGAAGAAGTTTATAAACATTGCAATCATTTTCGAGTAAGAAAATTGAGACTTTAATAGTAATATTCACCGACATTAGATGTAGCTTAGGTACTCATATAGTATTAATTGAATTTTAAGGATCCATGTATATTATATTTATATACGTATATTGACTTTCTGAATTCTAATTAGTATTCCATTATAAGCGTGTCCACATTTGATCAATCATTTCATATCGTCTCATCCGTAGACCGTAGAGTCTAAACCCAACAGATTATGTCGAAACCTATGCAAAGCAGCCAAACATTGTATTTTACTGGGGACTGCAGCTCAGAACCATAAACTTGAACCCAAAAGTACCAAACCGAATTTATAAGATATATTCGATTAAGACCTTAACCGGTAGTACTAAAATACTCGAGAGTCGAGACCCAAGAGTTTCTATCTGAAGCCGAACCGGTACTCGAATACACTGGTCTAATTACGTGACTTGGGTTCTATATGTTGTTCTAAATGTAAATTAACCGGTTAATTTTATTTTATTTTGGTTAAATAATAAACCGGTGAATGAAAAACTTAAAGAGGAGAAAATTGCAAAATAAGAGGCCGAACATATGATATATGCCATAGGCCCAAGACCCAAAACAATAAGGGTAGTTCCCGTAATAGAAAGTCATCAAAAGCCCTAATTTCGTTTGATCATAGTTCCTTCTCAATCCCATCTGTATAACAGTTTCTCAATCTCCTCCCTCAATTGATTTGAGTTTTTTTCGTTATTGCGAGTGTTTAAAAAAAAATGGCTGGGGGATCATCAAAGAGGTCTAAAAGAGCAAGACTTTATTATGACAGTGAGTCGGAAGACATAAGCGACCAAGAAAACGTTGTTGAGGTATAATAGTTTTTGTTTGCTTGATTTCGTCTGGTTTATGTTAATTATTTAGATGGCTGTGTTAATGTTTGGGGGATTCTATTACGTACAGGTCAAAAGCGTGAGTGAAGATTATGAATTATCTGATGAGATAAGAGGATGGTGACGTAGATAGTGAGGATGATGGCGACAATAAAGATGCTGAGATGGAAGAGTTTGAGAAAGAGTACAAGGAGCTTCGTTCACAAGAAGAGTAAGTAAGATTCCATTTTTGAACTTGTAATATTTTCTCAAGACTTCTGTCAATAGTGAATTCTTCTAATTTGTTTCTAGAATTGGTAGATAGAGATAGTCTTATCAAAGAGTGTTGGCGAAGTAGGTTCAAATTCAATTTAAGCAATTGGATTTAATTAACAGACTTTTGTTGAAGGTTTATGTCAGATACTAAAATGAGCGAATGAGAGCCAAAAAAAAAAGAATCTTCTTTGTTTACTAACTTGGTTCCTTTTGTATACAGGGATATATTGAGGAATCTGAAGCGTGATAAGGGCGAGGATGCTGTTAAAGGTCAAGCCGTGAAGAACCAGAAGGTATGACATTTTTTTCTACAGTTTGTGAATTAGTCTACTAGAAGAAATCAAATGCATGCAGTTGCACATGTATATTTTTTTTTTCTCTATAGTTAATCTATAGCGAATTTCTGTTTAAGAGACAATTCAATTTCATTTCTATGTGAAGGCTCTTTGGGATAAAACTCTGGAGTTCAGATTCTTACTTCAGAAACCATTTAATAGTTCAAACAGATTGCCACAGGTACGCTATAGTCTCTTCTCTTCTTCTATTTATTGTTGTTTGTTTCCTTCATGCTTATGACAGAAGCTAATCCTCCTCTTCAGGAGCCTGTGAAATCGTCGTTTTGTTCGGAAGATGATGAGAATGTCTCGACAGCATATGCAGATCTAGTTACTTCATCTAAGAAGACATTAGACTCCCTCTTGGAGTTGCTAGAGGTATGTATGCCTAGGGTTGAGATTCAGTAACTCTATACTGTCACTTAGTGTGTTTTGTCTTTCTGCCACCTTTGGTTTACTCGTTTTATCCAAAATAATTATTTTTGCAGGCTTTGCTTGAGAAGAACCCCTCGGTTGATCTACAACAAGTGAATAGTATGCCTTATTTTATACAGAAAACATAACTGTTATCAGTATAAGCAAGGGTCAATTTATAACACCGCTGTTTTTCTATCTGGTCAGGAACAGCTAGTGCAGAATCCAATAAATCACATACAGAAGATAGCGATGAAAAGGTATTCAAGCCTAACTGTACGACTTAAAAAGCTCTTGTCCGATTTAGTAAAAAACTTGATTGACTTCATTAGGAAATCAGTCTGATTATGATTTTATATTTTCATTGCTAACACAAAACTGGTCTTTGCCATGTAGAATGTCTGTATTCCGAAACAAAGCTGTGGACAAATGGCAGAGAAGAACACAAGTCACAAGCGGTGCAGCTGCTATTAAAGGAAAGTTCCACGCCTTTAACCAGGTATTGACGACAAACCCCATAAACGTTTTTGCTTATACATCTGCGGATCAATCAGGAATCTAAGTTGACCATTTTTTCTATAAAACAAAACAGAATGTTAGTGAACAGGTGGCTTCATACATGAGGGATCCAAGTAGAATGATCAAACAAATGCAACAGTCCAGATCAACTGTTGCTGTTTTTGGCACTGTAAGTTTTTTTCTTTAATAAGAAAAGCATCCCAGATCAGCTTCTCTTCAGTAAGTTTCTAATCTTGAAATTTCCATCTACAGGTCCCAGGGGAAGCCATGGAACCAAATCAAGAGGTAGAGTAACAATTTTCTCTAACCAAGTCAATTTGTATCAGTCTTATTTGATTATCTTTATTAGGCCAATTGTCTAACATGTGTACTCTCTTTCTTGTTCAGGAAAGACAGCTTGAAGGAGACCCTGAACTTATAGAAGATGCTGAATTCTATCAGCAGTTACTGAAGGAGTTCATTGAGACCATCGATCCAGCTTCCTCAGGTATTCATCTTGGACTCGTTAGATTGTTATGTCCAACAACTCGGAACTTGATTTGTAGTTTCTGCTTTCCCGTAAAGTCTATGGTATTATACTGAAAATCTCTATTTGCCAATGGCAGAAGCGGCTTACTATGCAATGAAGAAGTTTCAGACGAAGAAAAGGAAACTTGTGGATCGGCGTGCCTGTAAGAGCAGAAAGATCAGGTATAATAAATACAACATAAGATCGTCAAAAAAAAAAAAAAAATACAACACACATACAGTAGTTTTCAAGTCTTTTTTTCTCCCTCTCGTCAATTCTCTCTTTTGAATCATTTGTGTGTAAAAAAACGAAACAGGTATAATGTTAATGAGAAGATTGTCAACTTCATGGCACCACGACCGGCAAAGATACCTCCAAACACTTCGGATTTGCTGAAGAATCTGTTCTGTCTAAAGAACAGAAACGTTCTCTGTGAAGCATAAACTATCATCAATCAAACAAACCGCAATTTTGAAACGGTTTCTTCACATTAATTTATGTATTTTTAATATGTCTATCAAAATGTCCCATCAAGATCATAATTCAACTTATCTTAATATATGTCTTTCATAAAATAAACTAATTAAAACATATATACCACGTGTCAAGAAGTTGATGGGACTGAAACTATATAGTAACGCTGGAATTAGTCGTTTCGTTTTATATATAACAAAGTTCAAAAGAAAGAGATCTTCGTAATCACCAATTTTGATTTCTTCACTTTTTTCTCGCAAGATTTTCTCGGGAAACAAGGCAAGAAAATCTGACATTCCTGGAAAATGATCAAGGGAGGTGGGAGAAATATAGGTTAGTTCCTCTTTTTTTTTCCCCGGCATAATCTTCTTCTCTCTTTCTGAGTTTTCTCCGATTGTGTAAATCGCAAACCGCCAAATATTGTCCAAGTCGTCACTGCCGCCCTTTCATCATCGTCACGTTTTATTCGATTCTTTTTTTATTCTATACTAAACGCTGATTTCGCTTTTTCTTCGATAAACCCTTTCTTCTTCCTCACGTAACGGCTCTGGTCTCTTGTCCCTAGGGTTTCCTCCTTCTATGTCTGAATTAGAAGATGAACGCTCGATTTCGCTTCGTCAGGTAAAAAGAATTACTAGGGTTTTTGCCTATTTCGTGTCAAAGTTGATCATCATATATTCAATTCATTGGGTTCTGTCTGGTCATCTTTTCCTTTTATCTTATTTTGTGTGGTGTTGGTAGCTTATGGCTGACGAAGGAATTATTCCGTCGTATAAAGACGAGGAGAAACGTAGGGTTGTTATTAGTAAGCTACGAGGGGTACGGTACATTCGATTTTTTCATGAAGTCTTTGTTTTTTGTTTTGTTTCTTGAGTTAAAACAGTGATCGATTGATGTCTCTGAGTTCAATGAAACAGATAGTGGAGAGATGGGTTAAGAATGTAGCCTGGGAACGCCGTCTTTCTCAACATCATGTTGACGCCACCAACGCCACCATTCTTGCTTACGGCTCTTACGGTCTTGGGGTTATTTTCTTATCTTTATATTACTGCAATGAATCCAACCTTTGGAACTTTATCAAATGTTATGTGTAAGATGCAATGAGTTCGTTAAATCAGAAGCAATGTTGAAGAATATGTAATGGTGAACCATCTATTGCCATGTAATTGTCTTTCTTGACATCGGCCAGGTTTATGGTTCTGAATCAGACATTGACGCTCTCTGCATTGGTCCTTTCTTTGCCTCCTTGGCTGTGAGTTTTGCATCCTTTGTTGAATGATTCTTAATTTTTTGTTTCGTAAATTTGAGATTGTTCTTTCTTATTGGTACAGGAGGATTTTTTCATCGGCTTGCGTGATATGTTGAAAACTAGAATAGAAGTTTCCGAGCTTCTTTGTGTTAAAGATGCAAAAGTTCCTCTGATCCGCTTTAAGTTTGATGGGATCTTGGTTGATCTTCCATATGCTCAGCTTAGAGTATTATCCATTCCACACGTTGGTTCTCATAACTTTTTAAGTCCCAGTTGCTTTACTTACACACTAGATGGCTTTTTAATATACTCTTAATTCAAAATTTGCGACCACTACTTCAGAATGTAGATGTGCTTAATCCTTTCTTCTTGAGGGATATTGATGAGACAAGTTGGAAAAGCTTGTCTGGAGTTCGCGCAAATAAATGCATACTTCGATTAGTGCCTTCCTTAGAGGTAACAGAGAGATTCTTAATTGATTCCTCCAGCATTATTGCTATAGACCATGCATGTCAACTTCTGTTTTATTGAGTGTATCTTCTTGTTATTTTAGCTATTCCAATCATTGCTGCGGTGTGTCAAATTATGGGCAAAGAGGCGAGGTGTATACGGTAACGTAAGTGTGTTATAGTATAAATGAATATCAACCATTGCTCTCATAACTTGTTTAATTGAGTTTTTTTTTTTTAACTTGTTTCAGTTGAATGGATTCCTAGGGGGAGTTCATCTGGCTGTTCTTGCTGCATTTGTTTGTGGATATGAACGGAACGCTACACTGAGTTCCCTTCTGGCAAATTTCTTTAACATATTTGCTCATTGGCCATGGCCTACACCGGTGGTGCTGCTAGAGGATGCTTTTCTACCTACTGGGTCTCCTCCAGGCTTAATGCCCATCCAATTACCCTGCGGCCCACATCAATTCTGCAACTCCAACATAACAAGAAGCACATTTTACAAGACAATGGCAGAGTTTCTACGAGGGCATCATTTGACAAAGGTTAAAAGTCTTACTTTCTCAGTGTTCCACCTAACAAGTAGTGGTTGCTGTAGGGTTATATCCTGTTTGGCTATGTTTTTTTTTAAGTCTCTTTGGATCTTCCTTGAGGTTTATGTGGTAGTCCAAGTCCTTTTATGATGTTTTTTTGGTCTATCTCACACACTTACTATGACAAATTTCAGGATTACTCGAAACCCAACTTCAGTTGGAAGAATTTGTTTGAGCCTTATCCATATGTAAACACATACACGTGGTTCATCAAGATACACCTCTCAGCTGCTAATCAGGAAGATCTAAGTAATTGGGTTGGTTGGGTTAAGTCACGTTTCCGTTCTCTTATGCTCAAGGTACGCACTTGCATCATAATTTGGTTCAACTCTTTCAGTACAAACACTTTGCCTTGTTTTGTGGTCTCTGTCTCATAGTATGGCCTTAATTTGCTTTATTCCACATATAATCTATAATGCAGATAGAGGAAGTCTATGGCTTTTGCGATCCAAACCCAACAGAGTATGTCGAAACCTATGCAAAGCAGCCAAACATTGTGTTTTACTGGGGATTACATGTACAGCTCAGAACCATAAATGTTTCAGACATTACATATGTGGAGAAAACCTTTCTGACGAATCTTAACAGTGGAAGCTTCCAGGGACCAGTTGGTAGAATCCATTTATCGGTTGTGAAAGCATCCCAGCTGCCTTGGAATGGTGATTGTGGTAGCAACAACAGAAGCAAGAAGGTGACAAGGACTTGTTGGAAAATCAGAATCCCGGAAGATAAGCAGCATTGCAAGAATGTACCGGTTTACTCAAAGCATATGCCCGGTTATGTGGTTGGGTATAAGAAGATGGATAACAAAGAGGCTGAGAGTATGGAGGTTAAATGTTAGGTTGTGTTAGTAATGATGGTTTTGCCTTTACACTCTTTTTATTTCTGTCTTTAACTTTGAGCTCTTGGCCGGTAAGTGTGTGCCTGTGAGTAGAGATGTAATGTTTGCAGGAAGTAACTAGTTTGACTTTCACTTTCTAATTTTGTAAAATATCTCCTGTCCAAATCTAGTTGTTATATTTTCTCAGTTAGTTTCCCTTGACATGACATGATTAGAAGTGAAACAAGAGACAATAACACAGTTGCATATACCAAAAGAACACAGACATCCCAAAAACATCATCGATCTGGCAATAAGCATTTTTACACATAAAAGCACCCATCACCGGATCAACCTGTGCCCATCTAGCTTCCTTGGAATTGTAAGCAGCCACACATCTCGTAGTCCAAGGCATCACGTGCAACTTCCCGTCAACATATCCGGTATTGCAGTACGAAAAAATGCCTTTAGTCTCGCCGTATATATCAATTGAGTCAAGTGATATATTTATTTCATAAATAATGTGTAAACAATTGTGAAAGAAAAAAATTTTGTCAACTCTACTATATATTTTTATTGATTTCAGACGAACATATTATTAAAAAAAAATATGTATACGAAGTGAAGTTGGGAAGTGGTACAATTGCAAACAATTCAGATTGAATAAAATTAATAAGAGAGGGAAATAAGTGTTTAGAGGTTGAAGATGGCAGCACCACTTGATGGCTTGGAAGCAAATAGGTAAAGCTCCATATCTTCTTCCTTCACAACTCCTTTCTCTACTCTCTTCGTGTAGTATTTCTCCTGTAAATACCCACAATTCCGTTTCTTTTACTACCAAAACAATGACCACAACATTAGTGTCCTAACACCATAAGGATTTTTATTTATTACCTTGACTGCGGCAATGAATTGAGTAACACCAGATTCCTTAACCAAGGCCACTGCGCAACCTCCCCATCCAGCTCCAGTCAGTCTTGCTCCAAGTGCTCCATTCTCCCTGCAAACTTCAACCAGTTCTTCTAGCTCGGGGCAACTGCACGATTACATCAAACTCAAAATCAAAATCCTCTTTCACACATTCACCGGTTTCACTCTGAACATTTGATCTTTAGCTTATGCACCTGCACTCGTATAGGACACTGCAGCTGTGATGGCTTTCATTCATGAGATCACCTAGTTTCTTTAACTTCTCTTCGTCACTGCACGCAGTTTATGTTTTAAAGTATTAAGGTTCCGGTTAAGATTTAATCAGAAGTTTCATGGGAAAAAACGGTCTCACCTTAAGCTTGAATAGACTGTGTCCTTGAAACCATGAACCCTCCGGGCTTCTGAATAAACGTGTGCAGCTCTCTGTTGATGATCGTAAGCATACCATTCTTGTTACGACTCAGGGGAAAAAAAAAGGAAAACAATACCCCACAGGTTTGTACATTTATACTTACCTGATGCAATTTGAAATGTGTGGCAGCATTGAGTACAGCCAAAGATGTTGGATCATTGTTCAAGATTGATGGTAATTTCTCTTCCAGGATTTTCTCAATCTCCTCAGCCGTGTATGGTTCTTCTTTCAGATATTCCTGCAGCATAGACAAGAACGCATAAATTAGATTTCAACTAAATAGATTTAGACTGATTAAATTTTGGCAGAGACTGACTGATGAGTACCTTAACAGCAAGGACAGGATCAGATGACCCACGATCACCAGCAAATGACACACATAATCCCTCCACATCAGAGAGAGTCTTAACTTTTGATATTGCTTCTTTTGGTTCCATTCCGAGCTTAACACCAAGTATGATCTACAAAGCCACATGGTAGAGAGAATCATATGCAACTCCAAAACAAAGTTAAGATATTGCAGCAGAAAAGTTATACACTATGACTTACAGAAGCAAGTCGACATTCAACGACCCTGTTATTGTAATTGGTAGCAGCCGTGACGGCCTTCTGCGACTCTGCAAGAGAATGTGCAATAACAAAACTCCCTCCATCAGGGAGTTTCACATCAGTTGCCCGGACTGGGTTGAAGTCAATAAGCTCAGCAAATCCAGTTTTAGCCATGATAGATATTGCCTGTGGAAAATGAATAAAATTTGATTAATCCAAATAATTATGGATAAAGAGGTAAACAAATCATGGATTAATCGAGAAAATTTCTGACCTGGTCCATCCCACCAGACTGTGTTCCAATATGTCGTTCACAGTCACATGTAAGCTGAGCAAGTTCTTTCTGAAAGGCAGAGAGAAGTTGGAGATTTCAATAATCAAAAAGAGATTGTGTGAAAAGCCTTGCATAGAGCACGATTGAGTAAGATACCTTTTCAAAGTTTTGCCCAAAGGCAGCCATAATAGCAATAGTTGCTGAGCAAACAAATGCAGCAGAACTTGACAACCCAGAACCTATATCAAGACAATCCAGTTTAAGCTTTACAAGTAAAATGATAAAAAAAAATTCTTGTTCAGGGAGTATCAAAGATGCACTAATTGGGAAAATATACCTGTAGGAACAATTCCATCAACAAGCACATCAAGTCCAACTGGTGAACCAAGATTCACACCTTTTGACTTTGCATACTCATGGAAACCTTTGTACCTGTAAGAATCGAAAAAAAAATCATAAGACACCTCAAAAAAAAAAAAGTGAGATATCTCAGTTTCTAATGGACACTAGAGCACCAAAACGAAACCCCTTACGCGCAAATAAAGTAATGGCCCCATTTGTGATTCTTCAAGTCAATTTCCTGCAAAAAAAATTTAGCATAAACGAGATAAGTAAGGCAGTAGTAGTATTCTAACAGTCCAAGATCTCAACTCTATTATGTGAAAAAAAAAAAACAGAACAAAGCAAACAAAGACATAATTTTTTAAAAGCAAATTCGACATTGCAGCTGTAATGATATAAAAAGAGGAAGAACCTGGTCAGGATCAGCAGGATAAGTACACATAAAGTACTTATCATTGACATTTGCAATCCGAAGCTGCTGCTTTTGATCCTCAGATTTCCGAATAGCTATAATTGTATCCTGACGAATAGCCATTGGCAACACAGAGTATCCTTCATAGTCTATGTGCTCTCCTATCAAATTCACTCTTCCTACACAAACACACACAAATCAAAAAACACCTTTCACCATCAATTTCACAATACAAGATCAGCTGATCTCATCCTCCAATTAATCATAAGTCAACGAAACTCCAATTTTATCAACAAAAAAAATGATTTTACCAGGAGAGCGAGCGAAGAGTTGGGGAGAAGCACCGAAGGTTTGGTTGAAACTGGCCATCAAAACATCGAATCGTTGTGTAGCTTCTTGGAGAAGAGATCCATCGCCGTAGACAGGCTCAAGGGATGTGAAGATCGGGACCTCCGATACGTCTTCTTGTTTCGCCATTTTTTTTTTTTGGTTGTAGTTTCTTTAGCTCTCTGTCTCTCTCGATCGATCGATCACTTGTCGTCGTCACTCTCAACCTCGCTATTTATCTATATCTTATGACGAGGTTTTCACAGTTGTCACGAAGCGTGTTCCTTGGCTTGCGCATAATTATTAGGGGGGATTGGATTGCCACCGATCTTATTTATTTCTCTAACAGATACTTTTGTTACTATTCTTTGTTAGATTAGATCTGTTTCCGGTATATTTGAAGATTAAATGAATATTTTGTGAATATCTTACTTATCCAAAAACCTCCTTTAGGTATAAATATTCTGGATTCCAGAACACGTTTGGATATCTTTTTATCCTATTTAATTCGTTGAAGATTATTATATATTCCAAATAAAATGATGTTTTTTTTGACTCAAAAGTTAATCTTGTAATTAACAGTAGAGATGGTGTCGTAATTCGAATTTTTAACTTTTGACGTGTCTGAGTTGTACATATTATTATTATACGCAACAAAAACACGAAAAAAAAAAAATTATACATATAGTATAATTAATTTCAAGATATATATATATATACTAGCAATCGATCCGCGCTACGCGCGGTAGTTAGATGAAGGTGTATTCTGAGTTTTGTTGTGTATATTTTTTTTGGTTTTTGTAAATTCATCTTTACGTTTGTTTTTGTATTTAGTTTTGGTTGCTTATGTTGTTTTGTTGGATATTTTAATAAAAATATGTTTTGGAGTAAGTATAATTTAGTTTGCTGTTTTAAAGAAAAAATGAGATCATTTTGTGTGTTTATAATGCTTTTAAAACAAGTTATTATTAGAAGTTAACATTGTTTAGTTGAAGTTGTTGTTTTGTTGTAGCTGTTAGTTGTCATTAATTTATTATTATTTTCTATTTTGTGGTTGGATTGTTATTTAATATTTTCATATGTATTTCGTAAACTGTTGGAGTAATTTTTTTTGTCAATGTTTTAGTGTTTGGAGTGAAAAATATTGTGGATTTTATTAAGAAAAATAAATAAGTTATTTATTGTGGATTTTATTATCAATTTTCTTTCTAGGCTATTTTTGTTTGTTTCATTCAGACCCAATTTCTCTGTAAGGTTTATAATTTGTGGGTTAATTAGACTATTATTTGTATGTTATTGAGTTGAAATTGATTTGTTCTTTTTCAAAATCCGATGTCCTCGTGAACGAATAGGAGAAGAGCAATTTTCCGATCTAGAGGTCTGTTTGAGGATTAAACTTATGTCTTTGATGCTCGTAATTGTTTTTTTCAGTCATTCCTATCTTAACCGTTTTTCCTTGATTTTTTTTTTTTGGGGTTTGCGTATTTGGTTGATTCGTTGCTCGCTTCGCATCTATTGGGGATATTTGGTTATCCCTTGTTGATTTTGTTAAAGGTGAATGTCAAGTGGGTTGCAAATTTGTTTATATGAAAATATGTTGGCTTTTTTTAAGTTTCCTAATTAAGTTGTGAGTTGTTTTGTGTTATTTCTTGTAATTTTTTTCTCGTTTGTCCTGTGAGTGATTTTGTTTTATTCGATGTAAGTTGTGTTTTGGGGAAAATTAATTTTCTTGTTTATCTTGCTGTAATTTTATAAAGTCCAAATTGTTTTTTTGTTTCTTCGTTTGTCTTTTTCATATAATTTTGTGTTACGGTTATCTGATTATGACATTCATATATCTGAATCTTCTTACTTTATTAAATGTGTGTTCATCTCTTTGTGTCTTTGTCTTTGGTGATGGATTTGTGAAGTGCTGCCAAATAATTATTTTAACTAATTTGTAGTTGTGTTTCCTTGATTCTTTGAAAGTAAGGCCCATAAAATTTGTAAATGGCTTATTAAAATTTGTAAGGCCCATAAAATTAAATAAGATGTGGCTGACGTGGCAGCTGAGGTGGCTGCACCATGAGTGAGAAAAGCTAACTTTATATATATAGATATATTTATACAGTACTAATTAAAAAAAAAAAAAAAAAGCCGTTTTGGTTTAGGTGTTGATGTTGATCAAGAATTTAATGTTTAAAATTTGGAATTCGGTTATGATGCAAATTTATCATATATTTTTGAATTTAATATATAATCAATCTATTAAAAAATGAAATCGAAATTTTTGCAACAAGATTTTGCAAAATAGTATTCCTCAAATGGAGTCTCTCTCCCGGAAGAAAGTGGTTGTTTAAGGAGATCTTGACACGAGTGGCTTCTTCTTCACTCAAAAAACTTGTTCAATCTCAGCCTCGTCTGCAAATCATTGATGAGTTTTCTAACGCAGAAGCATTGTCTCGTGAAGGAATTACGAAGTGATTTTACCAAACAAGCTAGTGATGTAGAAGAGGAAGGGATCAAATGTCTAGCAAATTAAAGCCGCGTCTAAAGGACACAAAGCGGCAACATACCTATATGGAATGATCTCCTTTTATCGTGATGGCGATCTTCAAGTCTATGGTGATCTTCAAGTCTTCAAGTCTTCAAGCCTTCCTTTGTCGTGGAATCTTCCCCCGTGAAGACTAGGAGAAACATGGTAGAGTGTCTGCTATGGATAAAATACATATATAAAGATTGTTTGTGGGGAATATTGAGGCTCCTTGATCGTAGTTGCGCTCGCCATGACACGAGGTTTATCCCGACAAAAGACCAAGAGTGCGAGTCTTGTCTTTTGTTTGCATGCGGAACCTGCCCGTTTCGTTTTCTTGTCTCATAAAGGTTTCTAATTAAGTCTGTCTCCCTCTTAACGTCTTCAATTTTGTGTTATTTATTATATTTATCATGTGTTACAATTTGCGAGTTTGAACCCAAACCTCTCAACAATAGTACTGCGATATTTACTCTACTAGTTTGTCCGTTTTGGCGGTAATAGTTCAGATATAAACATATATGATCAAAATAGGAGAGTTATAATGCAAGTTAATAGAGGAAGCTTGAAAAGAAAGAAGAGGACAATGCATGGCCACTCCCATGTGCCTCCTCATACTTTTTTATAAGGTCACTTCTCTCCATATTTTAATTTTAATATTTTTGCTTTTGTCACTTCTCTCTTGTTGTCGCTTAGTCATACTCCAGTGTTCATCCTCAAAAATTGTAAAATATAGAAAACAACAATTATATTCGTTTTTTTTCCTTTTCTTTTTGGGGTCATATATATATACGAAGGCTTCGTAACGAAGCTAATGAATCAATCATGGTTAGTCCATATAGGTTCGTAAAATTTTGTTTGGTGACGAATCCTTTAAGAACGTACATCCAGAATTGCAGATTAGTGTTTGAAACAACTTATTTATATTGGCAGGGAAGAACCGAAGAATTAGCCAATGTAATTATGTAAAGATTTCCCTTTTTTTTTTTTGTTTTCGTGTGAAATAAGTTAAAAAGGAAAAGGAGACAAACAACCTAGAAAAGTGGCAAATATGAGAAAGGGAGTGGATGATTGAGTGAGACAGATATATCATCTCATCATTGAATTCAATGCATTTGATTGTATGATTTCATTCTCTAGTTAATGCATCATCACATAATCAAAAATTATTAGTGTCTAACCAATTCATTAATAGGAAATTATCTTCTTTACACTTTACTGCAGTATATATCTTTTTGGGGTTCTATACTACATACATACTACATAGTAAGATGCCATATTGAAAGGGGATTAAAAGTACATCAAAATTTCCATACATTTCCCCCCCCCCCCCCCCCCCACTAACTGCAATAACGTAGACGACAATTTAAATCCACTACGATTCTGAACCTTTAATGGTAACGACTAAAAGACTTACTTTATATATGAGTTGAGGATCGTGAAATTGAGATAATTATTAATTAATCTATTTAATCAGTTCAAAACTAGTAACCTTTAGTTGTTATGGCGAAGAAGAAATCAGCAGTTGGGACAGATGATATATATACTCAAACCGAATCTTCTATTTATATGAAAGTTTTTGGTGTACAGAGAGAGAGAGAGAAGAGGAAAAGGATGAATATTGGGAAAATGACGAATTTAACCTTCATCAAATCGGTGGAGGAGGTGGTGAGCCTGAACCGTAGCTGGAGAGAAGCTCAACTAAAGAGTTCATGGCTCTAACTTGCATCTCCAAAGCCTGAATATAATCCGTTGCTTCTTCTAGAATCACCGGTACTGATTCTTTCCCACAACCCGGAACTAACCGGCCTAGAACTCGAACTTTCCGGTTTACAACCGGTATACTCTTCTTATTCAATCTCACCACCGCCGAGACTCTTCGTTTTCTCCATCTGTTGTTGTTGTTGCTGCTGTTCACCGACACCACCGTGGTGTTCGGGATCGCCGTCGTCGGCGCTCTCGGACGTTTCTGTTTACGAAATTTCAGTTTAATCCGATTAGCTAAGATCGCTCTGCTCCAGAGCGTTCTTCCGCGAGCTGAAACGGCGAGAGCTCGGTCTGCGGCTTCACGAACGGCTCTGCCTCGTTTCTGAGCCGTTGGAGACGATGTCGCCGCGGCGGAAGAGTTGAGGCGGACTTGTTGCAGCGCTTGGATCAACTTGGCTGAGTAGATCCGTTGTTGCTTCTCGGATCTCCATCGCGTGTTGCTCTCACCGGAGATGGAAGCTGCGCTTGTGCGAGACGATGCGGCGGAGGAAACAGAGGATCTCTTCTTCTTCTTCCTCCGAACGAGATCTGTAGTAATACTCGTCGGCGGTTCATTATCCGAGATCAGAGACGCCATAACCAGAAGAATAGGTTTTGATCTCTCCTTAATCTTCTTTTTCGTATTCACAAAGCTACGGAGTCTGAGAGTTTCTCTGAAGTTGAGGAGAATAAAATTATGAATTTGTAGAGAGAATATTGGAAGGGAAGAGGGAAGAAGACGAAGATATATAAAAGGGACAGAGGTATATAATAAACGGCGTCGTTTCAAATGTAGCAGTTTTTATTCGGACGGCGTCGTATTGTCTATATGTATTTGTTTTGTTTCACTCGGGGAATTATTATGTGTTTTAGCCAGATACGACAGTGGCATTTGTAATGCACTATTGCATGATAAGGACTTCGTGAATACCACCAAGAAAAAATAATTTAATTTTCAACAGAAGCCTAATGGAAATAATAAGTTATAAACTTATAATTACTGGCTCGCAGAAGACTATGGTTATGGAATTATTAAGAAGACATTATTGTGACGTAAAAAGCAATGTTTATGAATACATACTTACAAAGATCATATTATCATAATGTGGGTAGTAATAGACTAATAGGGGTATCTTTAAGATAGTTTCCCATCACGTTTAGGGTTCAATCATAGTTAGTAATTTTTTCTTGCCTTCCTGGTAGGAGTGAAATGAGCTTGGTTCATATCTATAATTGTTTTAAGAAAAAACAAACTTGTATCATATGCGTCATAGACTCATATTGTAGTCATATAAAAGGCCGATACGTTGGTGGTGTAATGGAGGAGGAAGGTAGATTCAAATGGTATGATGACATGTCACGTTACTATTGGAGAAATCCATTTATGACTTCTATTGGTCGTTTTAGTGGACTGACAAGGGGAAAGAGAGGGGCCGAAAACTAAAACTTTGGATTTTGTATTCAGTGCAATCATTTCGTAAATATTGAATTGTTGCAATTGTGTTTAAATACTACTTTACGCATAAAGTAAAATACCAAACGAAATGCATGTGCGATGTAGGGTAGTGGCATTGCCTCTCTTTAAGGCTTTATCAAATTTTTTTTTTCCCCCTGTAAAGATCACTAAAATTAAGTCGTTTATTTTATTAAAAGAAAAAGAGTTTTGTATGTGTATGTATCAACATGCACTAATAAATCTTCATTATATTGTGTGGATGTTTAAGTAAGTATTAGATTAATGAGTTTGTTGGGTGGGTGTGTGGGAGTGGCATTTGGTCCATATATCCTGCTGAAAAAATGATCTTCCGAACTTCTCCATTTGGTTAGTATAAAAATAGAAAAGTATAAGCTAAGACCAGCTTCTTTTTCTAGAATATTGTACTGTTAGTTTGATTTTTGGATATCATTTATGTTATATAGTTCAATAAATTAGAGAGATTAACTAACATTATTTCTGTTAGACAAAAGTACCACAATAGCATAAATTACTGTATAAAGATGTTTCAGGCGTAGAATGCGAGGGTGGAAAAGATGTTAAAACAGAGTGGATGCTTAATACTATTCATTTGACCTAAGGGCCGGTTAATTATTGTATAAGTAATGTGGCATATTCTCTGTACCTTAGAAAGTTATAAGTTACAATGATTGCACATGACAAATTAGTAGTATGATAAAGAAACAACATATTATATATCCAGTTATCCACTAAAGTGCCACTTACAATATAATAGTTTATCTGTTTCGACTTTAAGAATGTATTTTTCGACTTAGATACTTCAATTTTCTCAATTAATACTTTCAGCTACATTTATAAAACACACGATTCTTTTCCTCGGATAATTCTACATTTCTTTTGTTGGTCAAAACACAAAAGCAACCTAATGAATTATCTGAACTGAGTCAAAGAAACCATTATTCGTCGTATCTGTGTGTAATTCTCTTGGCTCTACTTTCTTTGGTTTTTAATGTGACTCTTGGCTCTACTTCGAAAACAATCGGCAACAAAAATATACGCATTCACAAATTATACTTGTTGACTAATAAATAGTTGAAACTATGCAAAATTAGCGTAATCCATACTAAAATCATAGATGTCTAATTCATTTGTGAATCAATAAAGAAAACTTGTACTACTGATTTGGGATTATGTAAGGAGCCTCAGCTAATAAAACTTTGGACGGATCAACAGGTGAGCCATTAAACGTGGACCTAATTTTTATGTTATAATAAAGGAGTACACATTTGAAATCCCGAACCCTATTATTATCTATATAAAATTGAATTTGGAAATAATCATGAAGCTTATCCATTACTTGTTAAAAAGAAATAATTGCAGCATGTGCGGATATTATAGTAACAAAACAATCATACAGAATAATACTCGATAAAAACGTAAAAGTAAATAATAAATGAAAAGGAGTTTTGGAATTCTATTTTTAAAATGTAAAAACTTGTTTAATTTTTGTTTATGTTCTATGTAGGATGTAGTGTTTTTTTTTTCCTCTCTTTTTCTCATATGTTTATATATATATCGATAGAAAAGTTGATAAGAAAGGAAAATTAAGTATTAAGTATGATGAAGGTGGTACAGAGATTGCCTCCCTAATTCTAGACACCAAAGAAACTACGTGAACGACAGACAATGGAAGGAGAAGGACTATTTTTAAAAAGAAGAAAAAGAGAAGCACTGATGAGATAACGGATGATGCTCAATCATTGTTTTTTCAACGGTCTACTTTGAATTGCTAATATGAAATGATTAATAGTCTTTTGGTAAATTTAATATCAACTACACGCTGTTCTGAGGCAAACATGAAATTACTAACCTGTGTACGAATTGTTTTCATATGATCTTTTCTAACTTTAACATGCTTCGCGCTTCTGAAGTAGTGTTGAGTTTTAGGTCCCCGGTTCCCAGTTATATATATTAGCCAAACCTGTTTAAATAGCACAAATATTACACTAAATTATAAGCATTTCGAAGCCTAACTCTTAAGTTGCTATCATTGTTTTACCAACAACACTGAGCAAACGTGACAGTTACTTGACCAATGACAACTTTTGCTGCGAATCTAAAAGCTGAATTTCCAACCCATGATTTGCCTAGATGCCTAGGTTTAATACCAGCTTTTCATCATAAACGTGAAATATGCTTAGTGAGAATTCGAATTTGAAAGCAATACTCAGTTCTCACAAAAAATAAATCCCTAGACTTAACTATACAAACGCCACAAAAGCAAGCAAGAAAAATGATACAAACCATTGCTTAAAAAACACAAAATATGGTCACTAATCAATGTCAAGACACAAAGACTATTATCATGAAAAAAAAAACTCCAATAATTGGTTTCTAGTATCCCACTAATTCAAATCACTAAGCCGGATTTTTCTTTAATCACACAGAAACAGAGAAACTTTACTTCATCGACAAGAGCTGCTTTTCTTTAACACATGTCATATATTAGTATATTTTATTCCTGTGTTAAGTGGCCTACTATTGGGCCTTGAGGTTTCCTCTAATACCTACTACTATAATCTCCAGTAGAAAAGCCAAACACCAGTCTGGATTATTCTGTCATTCAGTTTTAAATTACAGGAATAGTTCCCAAATCCTAATCTTTGTATCATTTTATCCATAATGGAGAATAAACCTAACTTAACACCTCAGAGGAGTTTATCCTAATATTTCTAAAAGATCAAATCAAGTAATTACATAAAAAAGTTTCACATGCTGGACTTTCCACAGGGTTGTCTGGCTTATTATACTAAAAAGCTAAAAAGTAAAGAACAACTTGCATAAGAATGTAAACAAAGACTAGCACATGTCTTGGTAAGATCTATAAGCTCTACAGATGCCTAGTAGCTAACTTGAAATTAAACAGTTGGGGACTTCATAAGCAGAGAAGCAACAAAAAAATGACAATCAGGATAGATGTGTTGTTGAAGGCAAATCACTATACAACCCCAATCCTATGCAACATTGATATTATGACTGTAATCATCTAATGAAAAGGAAGCCAGAATCAATGTAACAAAGGTAAGAAACCTAAAGTGAGTTACCTTCATGTTGGAAGTGGTCCATAGTAATCAACGTTCTCTCCTGAGCTGAAGAAGACCACAAACGCAGCTAAGATACCCCAAATGATGAAACTCAAAAGCACAACGCGGAATTTCATAGTAACAATTCTATCGACCCAGCTCCTTTCTTCAGAAGAGACAACTGAGCAGATCAATTTCTTAAGCTCATTGATCTCCGCACGCAAGGATTGCACAGAAGCAGACAAGTCCACAATCGAATGGATCTGATCAGTCGAAGAAGTGTCAATACGAGCCTCCACACTAGTAGTAATGGTTGAAACTGTAGAATCATCAGTCGGGAGGCAAATCTCTGGCGTTGACGAGAAGTCTAGCTTCGATCCTTGGATAACACTCTGAAGAGAACATCATAATTCGAGTATCATCAGAGAGTACCCAAACACCAAATCGCTACGATTAAGGTTTAATTCTTCCTATTCGTTATCAATCACATACCCAATCGATTCAATTTCCAAAAATAAACATCCGAATATGAACAGATCTGGGCGTTTGCAAAATAACAGATAAGAAAACATCGACGGAAACGAAACCTAGTTTAAAAACGCGGAGAGAAGCTAACCTCAGCCTCGGAATCAGAGATCGCGCTAGAAATCTGAGAGATAGGAGTAGATTCGATCGGATCCTTCGTGCTCTCAAAAGAAACGTCGGAAAAGGTAGCGCTCTGTCTCTTCTCCGCAACCTTCAGTTCAGAGAAGCAAAAAAAATTGATTGGAAATCTCAGTAGTACGATGGAAGGAAGAAGAAACAATGGCGATTTCAAGGATTGAATTTACCTTGCGATTCTTCATCTCTGGATCCTTGACTCTCTTAGCTCCGAGATCGGATGAGCGCGCGAAGTTTTTCCTGGGGATTTGAATATCCTTCATCTCTCTCTCCAATGTTTTCAAATTTGGAGCTCGTCAATGTTTTCGTAAGTGAAATCGTGTGTGAAGAAGTGTGTGAACTAGAAAATATCAAGCAAGATATTTTTGTAGTGCGCTTCTCTTCCATGGGCTAAGGGCCAGTACGCATCTCTTTCATGGGCTAATAAGGGCCGATAACAATTTGATGTAAGGCCCAATATAGATCGTTATCAACCAAATAAACCGTCCGATTTTTGGTTCAATTGAGGTTCAATTGAGTTGTTTCAGTTTTTTTGGGTTCGGTTTAACTTATTATGGGTTGGTTTAGGACAGTTATCTAAATTAAAATTGAAATAAAACGGTTTGAACTTGAATCCGGCTCGGTTTGGTATTTTGACCGGATAGCTTTAAGCTGCCTTTATTAGGGTTTCTAACGTTGAAGATTGAACACTTTTCGAACCTCAAAATCTCTCTGTTGCCGGAGATATCATTCACCGAAACTTAAAAGAAGAAGAAAGAGAGAGAAGAGTTAGAAGCAATGGAGGGAACAGATGAAGCTGGTGCGGAGATAGCGATTGATTCAAAGGACTTACAGCAACAAAGCAAAGCTTTCGACAAGCTTACCGATCGTGTCGAGGATCGCCAGCTCGATTCGTCTCGTGTTCAATCGGTTTGTTTCTCTTTTCTCTTTCGTAGTTTAGTAGTTTTGATTTGGGAATAAATTGGGAAATCTGTAAAATATTTGAGCTCAGTTAGTAAATTGAAATGTCGGTGTTGTGTTTCAGGCTATGGCTTCGATTGCTGCTTCTAGGGAGGCTGATCTGAATGCTAAGAGATTGAGGTAAAAAAAAAAAACCCCTTAGCTTTCTTGTGTTCTAAATTCTGGGAAAGGAGATGATTAAGGAAGCTATAACATAAGTTAAACCCGTTTGTTTTCTTCTAATCATATTTTAGAACTAAGTTGATACTGTTCAAGTAATGTGTCTGTATAAATTGATGGTACACTTAAAGGCTATCTATTTAGTAGATCAAGAGAGTGAATTTTAGAGATTCTGTTTGTTTCTTTACTTGGTACACTTGAAGTCTAACTAGTTAGTAGACTAAGAGAGTGAATTTTAGAGGATCTGTTTGTTTCATGGCATTAGTCACATGAAGGTAGTAGTATTGACGCCATATTTATCAGTTGTGCTGTAACAGCTTTTACAAGAGAATACAGTGAGAAATGAGAATGGTAAACGAAACAAGTGGCAGTTATGTGATCTAGTGTGAAACTCATCTTTCGGAAAAGATGAGAAGATAGAATTAGACTTCTTTTTCGTTGTATTAGATTGATAGTTTGCTGGAATACTATGCAGGGAGAAAGAACTGGCTTCTGTGAAGATCAATGCTGAAGATGTTGAGATTATTATGAACGAACTAGAGGTTAGCTTTTTTCCTTTTATCCATCACAAGCTTAAACATGTATACTTATGCCTGTGTGCACGAAGCTCAAAAGTTTGTCTCATTTGTAAATAAGCAGCTGGAAAAAAATGTGGTGGAAAGAACCCTAAGGGAGCATAAAGGGGATGCAGTTGCTGCGACTAGGGAATTGCTTTCTCGATATCCTCTATGATAGGCCATCTTTCTTTCTTTTTTCTTACTTCCAAGGTTTTTTTGTTTGTGTGAGAGGTTGAGAGATCCAAGTCTCCAAATATTTAATTGAGTTGAAGTTGTCTATTGCTGAATCAATCTCTCTTAAGATGCCCTGAATACAGGTACAATTCATTCTGGGGTGGTGTTTTGTGTTTCTATCTTATTATCAAAACTTTTAAGAAAGTTGTTCCTGATTTACTTGGTCTTGGAGCTGTAAAAAGCATGTGGGATTATCATGTAACATTAGTATTACTGTCAAAGCAAAAGAAAACAAAACTGAAATAGTTGGTAGTAAAAGATTAAAATGAGTATGATTCATTCTTATATTGGATACAACGAGAACTTGCAAGTTCCAACCAAAGACATTCAAAACCAGATATTTGTTGATTAACAAACTTCCAAGTTCTAATTTGACAACCTTTCCACGTGAGTTTGCATACTTTGGCCTAATTCCAATAGATACAACTACATAAATAAAAAATCCCCCCATTGGTATCACCACATTCACTCATAACTGGGGTTCTAAATCCCTTTTGTTTCCTCTCACTGTACAACATATCATCAAATCTGTCACTCTTCAAGGCATTAACATTTAGTATGCATATAATCTCAATAACATATGCAAGTGCAATCTCTTGCCCATCTAACCAACTAGCGCGTGGTATTTTTGCAATCAACCTCACATCATATTCCTTTCACGCACTTCCTTTAAGCTTTCACAATAGAAAGAGAGAGCAGAAGCCAACCACCGAAATTACAGTAACTAACCTGAGCCATACGTTGTTTTTTGTAGTTTGTGTAATGACCCGAATACATCACACAACACATGTCTCAGAATTTCAGTGGCTGTCTCTGCTCACAGTCTCCTCCACGTTGCCATTACACCATCCTACTGTTACTGCTCAAAATTAGACCAATTCTCTATCTTTCTCTGTTTTCATGAACGTCTTTAGAGTCTTGAAGCAGTGCGTTGAGGAACAAAAAGGCAAAAAAATTTCTTCTCTTTAGCTGTCCTTAAGAAGAGAGTTGTCAGATAATGCAGCACGAGTCGCTTGGAACTGTATGGTATACTTTCTTTGTAGGTCTCTTAGTTTCTCCATCAGTTCTTGGAATGTAGGTCTCAGCTTTGTATCGCTGCCATGTGGGACAGACCAAAATTGACACAGATCAATGTCAGCATTCGCCGTGAAATATGTAGAACACTTAAATTAACGAGAACCATAATAACTAAAGGCTACACAGAGATTAATGCATGTTCCCTATGTTAATGTACCTGTGCCAACAGCTCTCCATTAATGAGATCCAACGAGGATCAATGTCTTTGGGGATTTCCAGCCTCTGGTTCATGAACCCCACAGCTCCAATCACCTGCACATATTTTCAAATAAGTGTCTCTCCATACTTTGATTTGTGTATGTGTAACAAGAGGAAATGCAGTGAGACTTAAAACGAAAATTTTCAGCAAGCAGGTCGAGAAAGGGAGTTAGGACATCAAATTCGTAGAGATGTTGTAAAATATACCTTCTAAGTATCTAAACAATATATAAAATAACATTTCACTTGTATCAGTATATTTTAAGGCCAGTACAATGGTTCCTATGATTTTCACAGATCTACCCTGAAACCAATCTTTTGACATAAAGATTCTTGTTAAGTTTCTTAAGCATAATTGATAGCACAGAAAATTTGAATTAGTGATCTCTAGGCCAGATTGTCAATTGGAGACATCTTCTTCTTATTTCTCTATCTATCAAAAACGATACCTGCATCGAGTTGAGAGTTTCCCATGGGATCTTCTCAGTGGCGAGCTCCCATAGTACTACTCCAAAGCTGTAAATGTCAGACCTGTATCAATGAATTAGAGATGGTTAGCGATGAAGGCTAAAAATATCAATTAATCAAGGGAACTTAATTAAAGAAAAAACAGAAGTATACTTCTCATCAGCAGACTCATTTCGAAGAACTTCTGGTGCCATCCATTGAGGCTGCATAACCATTAAAAATTCAATAACGATCACTGTGAGAGATTGAATATAATTGAAGATCTGAAACAAGGAGAGTCTAGGTTAAGTACCGTTCCCTTCCCAGACTTGCTGGTTAAGTATGTTTCATGCTTGATACGAGAGAGACCAAAGTCAGCTACCTGTCACATATGTCGCTGTAAGTTGACGATGTTTCTAGTTCTATTTTGGAGATCTGAGTCTCACTTTTCCTTTTTTTTTTCTTTCTAAAGCTTAGTTTTCTTTGAGAAAGCTATATAATCATTATGAATATGAAAACTTATAATTATCTGGATTATAGGAACGTAAGTGTATCTCAAGATAAGTATCTTACTTTAACAGTCCAGTTCCTGTCTACCAGCAGATTTGATGACTTCAGATCACGATGGATAATGGGCGGACTACAATGGTGAAGATAATTCATACCGCGAGCCTGTGTGAAGAATTATGTAATATGTTCGATGAGATGAACGGTGACTAAGTCAAATATGGGGGAAATAAGGATCACAAAACAAATAATACAAAGAAGGATCACACGTCAAAAACGTGTAACTAACACTCACAATGTCTAAGGCCATATGGATACGCCGTCTCCAATCCAGTTTTGACGTGCTCCTCTGTAATAGACGGAAGAGACTTCCACTGCAAATAGTGATTCAAATGATTAGGGGCATGGATCAGAGTATGGTTTGAGGGCCGAAAAAAGTAAAATGAAAGTGAGAGATATAATTATAAGAGATGAGACCGAACCGTGGAAGAAACTCGGACACTATACAGAGGCGCTGAGGTGAAGTCACAGCTCCCATAAACAGCAGGACATTAGGGTGTCTGAGTCTTTTCATCAACAACACCTTTACAATAACACAAGACCAACATATATAACTTAGAATATGGAATTAACTATTCTCAGAAATTATTCATTTTTCAGTGCGATGCAGTTTGTAAGTGAATATTTTGTTAGTACAGAAAATTGTTGTAGTTGAAGAAGCAATCTGACTACTAGGAAATGAAAGACAAGAGTTAGAAACCAATATAAATGTCAACGGTCTATTTTCCAAAACTATACTCAGAGCAATCACTGTGGAGAAGGGATTAAAAATGACACCTCTTGTTTGAAAGATTCTATGACCTCTTCTGAATATTCTTGTTTGGAGAATACTTTTACAGCTACATCCTGCGGGACATTAGCAGCTGTCAATAAAACAGAATTTTGAACTTGAGAATTCCTTTTCTTTCTCATGGATGCGCGTATAAATTAACAAATGCATATTCTACAATATCACAAAGCCAAAAACGTACCGATCCAAACCAGAGACCGTGATAAACAGTTCCACATGAACCTGTAAAATGGAAATTACTGAATGTTAGCAGGAGGGAGATAGAATTTACCCAAAAAATACCAGTTTTAAAATGAATGAATGTGTCTGGCAAACGAGATAATCTGTTTGAGAGAATAAGTAACCTTGTCCGATTTGTTCTCCAATTGTCAAATCATCCCATAAAATTTCATATTCCAAGCTTTCGCTATCAGTATCAACCTTGTTCATAACACTGCTTTTGGTACTTCCGCAGCTACTAGCGCTGCTTGTACTGTTCGCATTTACAGAAGACGACCACAAACTAGAAGCCTCATTATTGATAGGCTTATTACTTTCAAAGGGAGGGCTTTCAGACTCAACACCAGCAAAAGGATGAATCTGGAGAGACTTCTCTTTCTCTTGTTCATTCTGTACCCAAGGCCATACAGAATGAGTAGGTCTTCCTTTTGAACCTTCCTGCTCATTCACTTTCCATGGCCATGACAAACCTTTCTTTACCATCCACTCTTCAGCTTTTGAAGTTAGAACCTTATGGATTGCAGGCTTTCCATCACTCTCATCACTGGAATCTTTGAAGGGTTTCGAAGAAAGCTTCTCATCTTTACATGTGAATACACCAAAAGGAGACTGGATAAAATCCCCTCTTGGTGTGCTGGCACCACTTGATGCTGCATCGTCCCTATGGTCAGCGAGAGTAGCACCGAAGACACCATGGTCTGAATAATGACTATCCTCACTGCCACCCTCGGAGAGTGTGGCACTATTATCGCCTGCTCGCATTTTCGATCTGACCTTGTTGCTCACCTTGGATGCCTACAATTTTAACATTGGTCAGAATGTCTAAGAGCAAGATAAAAAGGTGAGAATATGCAACCCTACAATTGAACTTACAAAATCTGATATCTTTGATGCTATGGCGACTTGTATAGGCTGATCGGAGTCAAGGCCAAGTTTTGATACAACAGCTCCTCTGGAGTCTAAACCAAGCTTAGAGGCAAAACTATTCCTTACAGGGTTAACGCTCGTTTCACCTTCAGGCGCCTTTAATTTAGCTAATGAGATTCTCGGGTTCAGATACGGCGCAGTGTTACTTGTGATACAAATGATCCCCATAAGAGTACCGTCGTCATCACAGAATGCAGAACATGTAGTGACAGCTGAAAATCTCTGCCCTGATTTGCTCTTGACAGGAAACTCGCCGGTCCAGCTCTCTCCACTAGCACAACGTCGAGCAATATTCATTGCAAAGGCAGCGTCACGATCATCAGCAATAACATTAATTGGATTCTCCCCAAGTGCTTCTGCTGCAGAGTACCCATAAACCTTTTCCGCCATGGCATTCCTGTAACAGTCATGTCACCGAATTGGAATCTTAAGTAACAACATTGCAACTCAAACCTAACTCCCTAATTAGACATTCTCTAAATTCCATAAACTGCATTTCACAAGAGGGAAGCTACTCACCAGAAGATAATACGCATATTGAGATCAAAGGCATGAACAGCTTGTGCCATGGACTGTAGTATATTCAAATACTGTTTATCCGTGAATTTACCAGCCGATGGTCCACCGCCACCAACTTCAGACCTCAATCTCATCGAACTCTGGAGGATACGGCTCTCCTTCCGCAACGGCGAAGCGTTACGAAACGAGGCGGCGGCACCGCTTCTCCTCCACGAAGGAGCTACTACATCTCCGATGTTCCTCCTCGCCGGAGACACCGAATGCGATCGCTGCCTAAGCTCCGTAGAAACCTTAAGCCTAGACATCTCCATCTTTAGATGCTCCTGACTCTCTTCTAGCTCCAGTATCTTCTTCAGCAGCTCCTCCGCAGGTGGATTCTCCATTTGCGCTCCCGATCAAATCTGAAAGAGCTAAAACGAGTTTGAATCGGGAATCGGTGGCCCGAGTTGAATCGGAGCGTTGAAGAAGGTGATTTAGTGCTTAATCCATGACGAAATAGGGATTTTGATTTGACTAAAGGACACTAATAAAAGGAGATGATGATGATGAAGATGACAATCTCTGTTGGCTCCCTAACCAAAGAACAAAAGTCTCTCTCTCTCTCTCTCTCTTTGGAATGAGGAGATGCGAGAGAAACGTTTTCTCAAGCAGTCAACAATAATGGAAACCTTTTCTTCGCTTATCTTTGCTTCTTTTTTATTCTTCTTTTTTTTTGTTCTTTACCTTCACTTTTTCCACTTAATTAATAATTATTCCTTGATTTTTTTTGGCGGTTTATTTCTTTTTTTTCCATTAGACAGACAATCATAGATTTCTTATGTATTTATTTTGGGTAGATTCTAAATTAGATTTTTTTTGGGAGAAAATAAAAAAAATTCTGATTATTTTCTAAACTGTAAATGTTGGTTCATTTTAAAATATGGTAATTTTGGTTTTGTTGTTCTGTAAATTTCTAATTAAAAAAATTGTTTAAAAGGGAAAAAAAATAAAAAAAGATGAACCAAGAAGATGGATACAGATTGATTTGTTCCCAGTTTATTGGGAGTTCTATGAATTCATTGTATATGAAAAAAGTGTCATGCATGTAATCACTAATTTGCAAATAAGTTTAGGTTAATTGTGGGAGATAATCTTCCTAAATGGACACATATAATAAGAAAGCTTTGTGGTTGATGTGGACGACTTTATTTGTTTGCTTTTGCAATTAGACAAATTAGTAGTTTTTTTATATATTTAATTAGAAACAAGTTGATTCATTTTTGAAAATTTATAACTAATTAAGCACTATATCACATGTTTGTTTTGGCACCTAACTTATACTACATTTTAAGTGAACATGCATGTTTCTCTGTATTTTTTTTTTTTGTTTTTTTTGAAACTCACAATCACACTAAAGTAGATCATTAGATTTAAGTTTTTAAATATAGACAGGACAATGACTGGTTCATATATATCTCAACTCAAATTCTGATCGGGGAAGAAATCAAAAACATATATATATCTTCAGTTTATTATCTTGCGGTAGTTTATCTTTATAAATATATCCAGTTAAAACCATGATCAAGAGCTTGACAAAAAAAAAAAAAAAAAAAAAAAACATAATCAAGAAACTTATCTAATTTTTTTAAAAGGCATTTTTAAAAGATTGACCTAAAATTTAGAACTTTAGAGAAAGAGAGAGGAAAAGGAGGTTGGCCGGTTCTGTTTTATTGGTAACTTGACAATTTGTTGGTAACTTGGTAGTCTTGGTTATGTAGACAAAAACAAAAACAAAAACAAAAAAAAAATACGTAAGAAAGATGAAATTTGTAGAGAGTGTTGACAACTATAATCCACAAACAAAAATACAATCACTTGTGACTTGTGCATTAAATTTCTTACGTGTTCCACCTTTTTTCAAAGCTATAACAAAAATACATAATACTATCGAAAAACTATTTAACAAACAAAAATAAATATGAAACTCGTCGCCCCACCGCTTCAACTCCAATATTGCTGCAATTGCAATTGCTGTATTGTTGTGTATGACCTGTATGTCGGCCAAAATATCGGGCAACTAATTCACCTTTATAGATTGAAAATCATATATTTTACTATTTTTTTGTCATTTCCTTTTTTCTTTGCTGATGTCTTTCTTCATTTATTAATGCTAACTTGGCAAGGTGGCATAGTTTACGTTTTCGGATTTGGATATGACCGATATTTCAATATATTTATACTTTTCTTTCCTTAAAAAGCTAAAAGATTTGAAAACTTATCTCTAGAAGAATAAAGCTTAATCCATTCAATATCATCACATGCGCAGAAGAATCATCCCCTAAGAAACTTGACTACCCGATTTTTGCGAGATATACCATTTTTGTTTCTTCTAAGATAAGCAAAATTGTTGTCTTCACTTTAAATTGAATTTGGCAGACTATGTTATTTCAATTTGATAATATGTCAGGTTATTATAATAACATAGTCAAGTTTGAAATATGTCAATTTAAATTAAATATGTCAATTTGATACTATGTCAGGTTACCACAATATGTCAAATTTGAACTATTATTTCAATCTGATAATATGTCAAGTTAATAAAATAGATAAATTTGTCAAAGTGACATGATATTTCCAAATTTGAAACAAAGATACATTCTCATCATATTTCTTTATTTTAACCACAGTTCGATGGGTTTTTTTTTTTTTTCTCAATTGTTTCTTTATTTATTTCATAAGCCAGTACAACAAACCATACATAAGCCCAAAAGAAAGCCCAGTTAAATCTAAATGATCTAAAACTGCCACGAAGAAAATTGATGGATAAACATTGAACACACAAGACACGTGTTGCACAAAGGATGAGGTCAAAAACACGCGTGAAGAAGAGGAAGAAACAGGGGCTACCGCCGATCATCACTGCCGGTTGTTTTTTCGCCTGCAGAAAACTCTAAATCGCCGGAATTTCAGATAATCACAGACGCGATATGTAACTTCAGAGCTTCAAATCTTCGTCTTCAAGAACCAGTGAAAAATCGATTTTCAACAAAGCAGTCTAGATCTAGATTTATAGGCTTCCGCCATTAAAAAGACAAACATAGAATCGATGAAAACTCAATCGATCCATAAAACAAAACCGGAAAAATTCCGAGACAAAAGCTTGCTGAAATCGCCGAAGAGACGAACGGATAGCGGGCAAAAGCTGGCCATAGTCACAGAAAGTATCAACTCGCCAGAAAAACAACCAACGAATTGCTAGAGACAAAGCCGAATATCTTCACTATAGAAGCTGAAAGATACCAGAAGCAAAGCCAGCCACAGGTGCTAATTAGAGCCACCTATGCTAGAAGCAGAGCCGGCCAAAGATACTAATCAGAGCCACCTATGCCGGAAGAAAGCCGGCCGACATTGCTAAAAGAGCCAACGACGCCAGATAAAAGCCAACTATCCCACTATGAAAGCTAAAAGTGTTGGACAGAAGCCAGAAAACACCGGACAGCAAAACAAACATTCTCTCCCTCTAAAAGATTTTAGAGAGATAAGAGAGAGAGAGTTTTTGTACGAATTACAGTGACAGTTCGATGGGTTTATAACCTAATAAATTTTACCGAGACATTGTGTGTAATATAACCAAAAAATTATGGTATGGGACATCACAACAAAAAAACTCCCAGATTAAGAAAGGCCTAATTGGAGGGGATGGAATATATAAATAATAATATGATGATGGCAAGAAGTGAAGTGAATAATGACTTGGTGTACAAGACATCTTCCCATGGGTGTCGATACAGTGGCTGCTTTGGTCTCCTCTGGTCAAATGTGTGCCTGAAACCATTAATTCATACAATCCAAATCAACTTAAATCGCTTCAAGACCAAGATGTATGGATGATTTCGTTAATTTCTTGCTTAGCGAACATCCCACTTCCAGCTTGAATGTCCAACAAGAGAGATATAATGGCTCCATTGACACTGAGTACGAGGCTGTTGGCTTTAGAGAGTGTGGTGTATGTCTCTACTTGAACTGCGTATTCATGTACTTCAACTGCAGGGAAATTAGACTCTGCAAATTTCTGAAGCAGCTCCACTCTTTTGTTCAATGATGAAGGAGACACTGGCAGACCACCATAGCATTGCTGTTGCTAGAAGCAGTGCGTCACGGAGCAAAATGGCACATAAGGGAAAAGGGGTCAACTTTCCTTTTGTTTAGTTGTTCTTGAGGACAGGGTTCTCATTCTCAAGTAACCCAGCACGAGTCAGTCGGGACTGTAAAGCATACTTTCTTTGCAGGTCTCTTAGTTTCTCCATCAGTTCTTGGAATGTGGGTCTCAGCTTTGTATCGCTGCAGCGTGGGACAAACCAAAATAGAACCACAAAATAATGTCCCCATTAGCTGTGAAATCTATATAAATCAAGGAGAAACACAACAAGATATTCTTCTAGCGAGGCTAAGGCGATGTTCAATATGTTAATTACCTGTGCCAACAACTCTCCACTAATGAGATCCAAGCAGGATCAATGTCCTTTGGAATCTCCAGCCTCTGGTTCATGAACCCCACAGCTCCGATCACCTGCGGAGAATTCAAATATGCATCTCTTCGTAAACAAGAGGAAGTGCAGTGAGACTAAAAATGAAATTTTCTTGACAAGCAGAATAGTCATGCGATGGATATAGGACATCAAATTCGTAGAGATGTTGCAAAAATATTGTTTAAAGTAAGGCTATATATGTAGTTCACTTGTATTTTTTACAGATTACTGTAAGTACAATAATCCCTAGCTTCCTAACTAGTACAATTAGTTAACGGAAAGTACTGATGAATTTTTAACAGCGGTTACCCTGACACTAATCTTTTGACTCAAAGATTTTAGTTATTTTTCCAGCTCCATTGACAGAGCAAAACATGTTGTCTAAAAGTAAGTTATGCCCAAAAATGTGATTTCAAGGTACAATTTTCAGTTGAAGACACTTTCTTTTCACCATTCTATCGCTCATTGAAATACCTGCATCGAGTTGAGATTTTCCCATGGTATCTTCTCTGTGGCAAGTTCCCATAGTACTACTCCAAAGCTGTAAATGTCAGACCTGTCTCAAGAAATTAGATGAGCTAGTTAGCGATTGCGGCTAGAAAAATAGAAATCAAGGAATTAACCAACAGAATACAAGAATATACTTTTCATCAGCAGACTCATTTCGAAGAACTTCTGGTGCCATCCATTGAGGCTGCAAAACAGGTACAAGGCCAAACAAGATCATTGAGGGAAGCTGCCTATAAATCAGGATTCAAATCGAAAGAGTCCAGGTTAAGTACCGTTCCCTTTCCAGATTTGCTGGTTAGGTATGTCTGATGCTTGATACGCGAAAGACCAAAGTCGGCTACCTGTTAGAGATGTCACTGTAAGTCGACGACCTTCGTAGTTCCAGAGAGCATTCACACGTAAAGTGATAATTTTTATCTTCATTTCGTTTTAGAAAGCTATATAATCCGTTTGAAGATGGAAAGTTATTGTTCATCTCAATTACGGGATTGCAAGATGAAAGACCAAAATGTTACCTTAACGGTCCAATTCCTGTCTACCAGCAGATTGGACGACTTCAGATCACGATGTATGATGGGTGGACTACAACAGTGAAGATAATTCATACCGCGAGCCTGTGCGAAGAATCATGTAATACGCTGTATGAGATGTACGGTGACAGGTCAAATAGAGTGAACAAGAATGTTAACAAGAAAAATACAAAGAATTAATCCAATAGAGCAGCCCATACTTAGAAAATTGTTTACGTACAACTGTCAATGACCACAGAAACGGAAAAATAAGATGTCTAATGAACGTATACTTAATACTCACAATATCCAAGGCCATATTGATACGCCGCCTCCAATCAAGTTTTGATACACTCTTCTGTAGTAGACGGAAGAGACTTCCTCTGCAAATTGTAATTCAAATGATTAGGAACTATGGCTTAAAGGCCCAAAAACACAAAGAAAGTAAAGAGACGAGACTGAACCGTGGAACAAACTCAGACACTATACAGAGACGCTGAGGTGAAGTAACAGCTCCCATAAACAGCAGAACGTTAGGATGTCTAAGTCTTTTCATCAACGATACCTTCAAAAGTAAAACATGACCAATATATATATATAACCTGGAATTTTTGGATGTTGGTTCTACTAGAAAACCAATACAAATATTAATTGTCTTTCGGCAAAACTACATTCAGAGCAATCATTATGGACAAAAGATCAAAACCAGTACCTCTTGTCTAAAAGATTTTATGACCTCTTCTGAATATTCTTGTTTGGAGAACACTTTCACAGCTACATCCTGCGGTGACATTAGCAACTCTCAATAAGACAGATCTCTGAACTTGCAATTTTCTTTTTACCATGGAAGTGTGAATAAATCAACAGATGCAGATTCTACAATATCACCAGGAGCGAAAAACGTACAGATCCAAACCAGAGTCCATGATAGACAGTTCCACATGAACCTGTACAATGGAAAATTATTGAAGCATACTAGCAGAACAGAGACAGAACATCACATAAAATAGTAAAATATATGATGTTATAAAGAATGGATATGTCTAGCAAACATGATAATCTGTTTGTGAAATAAACTACCTTGTCCAATTTGTTCCCCAATTGTCAAATCATCCCATAAAACTTCATATTCCAAGCAATCACTATCTGTATTAATCTTATCCATAACACTCCTGCTAGTACTTCCGCAACTACTAACACTGCTTGTGCTGTTCCCATTTATAGAGGAAGACCACATAGTAAAAGCCTCGTCATCAGTAGGCTTATTACTGTCAAAGCCATAGCTTTCAGACTTAACACCAGCAGAGGGATTAATCTGGTGATACCTATTTTTCTCTTCTTCATCTTGTACCCAAGGCCATACAAAATGAGTAGACTTTCTTTTTGAACCTTCCTGCTCATTCCCTTTCCATGGCAGTGACAAGCCTTTCTTTATCATCCATTCTTCAGCTTTTGCGGTGAGAACCTTATGGATTGCATGCTTTCCATTACTCTCAACACTGGAATCTTTCAAGGGTTCTGAAGGTAACTTATTATCATCACATGTGAATACACCAAAAGGAGACTGGATAAAATCCCCTCTCGGTGTGCTAGCACCACTTGAAGCTGCATCTTCCCTATGGTCAGCGAAAGTAGCACCGAAGACACCATGGTCTGAATAATGACTATCCCCACTGCCACCCTCGGAAAGTGTGGCACTATTATCGCCTGCTCGCATTTTCGACCTGACCTTGTTGCTCACCTTGGATGCCTGCAATTTTTACACTAGTAAAAAAATATGCAACAGCAAGATAAAAAGGTCAGAATATGCAACCTAGAATTGAACTAACCAAATTTGATATCTTTGATGCTATAGCAACTTGTATAGGCTGATCAGAGTTAAAACCAAGTTTCGATATAACAGCTCTTTTGGAATCCAAACCAAGTTTAGAGGCAAAACTACTCCTTGGAGGAATAGAACTCGTTTCTTCTTCTTCTTCTTCTTCTTCTTCTTCTTCTGCCTTCAGTTTAGCCAAAGAGATTCTCGAGTTCAAATACGGTGCTATGTCACTTGTGATAGAAATGATCCCAATAATAGAGCCGTTATCATCATAGAAGGGTGAACACGTAGTAACAGCCGAAAAGATCTCCCCTGATTTGCTCTTGACAGGAAACTCGCCAGTCCAGCTCTCCCCATTGACACAACGTCGAGCAATATTCATCGCAAAGCCAGCATCATGATCATCTACGATAACATGAAGTGGATTCTTCCCAACTACTTCCGCCGCAGAGTACCCATAAAGCTTTTCCGACATGGCATTCCTGGAAACAAATCATGCCATCGAATAGCAATCTGAGAACAAAGCACTAGTACAAATGAACAATGCAACCTATAATACAAAGAGTCTACCCATGAAAGTGAAACCATATCACTGACTGACTATACAATTCCGAAGTTCAGGCATCAACAAAATAAGAGGAAGCCTTAACTACTTACCAAAAGATAATTCGCGTATTTAGATCTAAGACATGAACAGATTGAGCCATGGACTGCAAAATATTCAAATACTGTTCATTACTGAACTTCCCTGCCGATGGTTCTTTGCCACCACCAACTCCAGCTCTGGAACTCATCGAACCCTGGATACGTCGTTTCTCCTTCCGCGACGGCTGACCCGGCAACATAAGACGCGACGGCTGCCTAAGCCCCGTGAGCCTAGACATCTCATGCTTTAGATGGTCCTGACTTTGCTCTAGCTCTAGCATCTTTTTCAGCAGCTCTTCCACAGGTGGAGTCTCCATTATTGCGGTCAGAAAACGGAAACCCTTACTACACCAGACCACCGGAATCAAAACTCTACCCTCTGAAATCAGAATTGAATCGGGGAATCGCGCGAGTTGAATCGGACCTTGAAGTGTGCTTAAACCATGGTGGTCAAAACTAAAAAAGTAGGGATTTGATTTGATTTGACTAAGGAGAGAGTGAGTGATGAATGATGATGACACTGTCTCTCTCTCCCTCCCTAACAAAGATACAACAATGTTCCTCTCTCTCGGGAATGAAATTTTAAGAAAAGTTGACCATCCAGAAACAACTACTAATACTAGCTAGTGTACTACTGTACACATAAGAAAGATACTACTGTATTCTACATCCTTCTAGTGTATATTGTTTGTTTATTACCCCCTCTAAAACCGTAGGGCCTGTTCGTTTGCACAGAAAGTTGTTTGTTTACCTGTCCCTAACTAGCGATCAGTCGTAGCGATTGTCGCTAGCGATCAGCAACCGTAATTTTCAGTCGTTAAAATTTTCAGCGACTGTCGCCAACGATCAGCGATCAGTCGCTGAAACTAGTCGCTGGATCCAGCGACAGACAAACGAACAACATAGTGATCAAGGAAAATAATAAAAAAAACAAATTTTTAAATTAAATATGATCAAAATTAAAATTAATTATATAAAAATATAACTACGTATCTTATTATATAAAGTAGAGTTTTGAAAGTTAGCCATTAACAAGATTTTGACATGTGTCCAGTTATCAATCTTTGATTTTAACATGTGTAACTTGATTACAACAAAAAACAAAAATTTTGTTTAAAAAAATATTAATAATATAAAAAGATAATTATTAAAAATTACAGAATATAAAAAAAAGTTTTTAAAAATAATTATAAGAAGATTATATATATATATATTTCATAAAATTCGAAATTATATATTATATAATTGTTTTTAATTTTAAGTTATTTAAAAATACTGCTTTCAAGATTGTTTAATTGGGATTTTTTTTTTAAAATGGGAAGGTAATTTTTTCTTATTTTCTAAAACCAAAACTTTCTCCTACTTTCTCATTTTTCAGTTGGAAATAGGTAATATTAATATGTTGACCCAAAAAATAATATATGCGTATACTTTTCTTAATATTGTATTTTTAATTTTTTTTAGTATTTTTAGATTATTTTATTTAATTTATATTTTCATCTTTGAATTATTTAGGATCCGTATATTACTGTGCTTATAATTTTCTATTGTTTATTTAATTATGTCAAATTAATTTTCTTCTAATTTCTCAACCTTGATTGGTTGGTCATAAACTCTTCGTTATTTTGTAAACATAATTGTACCATTATTCATTCAATCCTAAAGGGAGATAACGAGTAGAAGTTCATCAACCTAATAGATGGATAAAATAGGCTTAAACATAAGTTTGCAACAAATATAGATAGATAAATTGGAAAATAAATCGTTGTTGATAGATCCATAGGAGCTCAAAGACTGTGACACCCTGGTTTGCGGAAATGTTTAAAAGAATTGATTTTGGCTATATATGTCACCAAAATGCATTTATTTATCGGTTAAAGATCCTGAGAGAATTTCATGATGGGTGACTTTCCTCGAAGTGATTGTCGGAATTGTGCGAGTGAGAACAAAACACAGGAAAAGATCATTTGTTGATTTGTACGATCAGTAAACAAGTTTTTAAAGAATCTCAGACGTAACAAACAGACCATTGAATATGGGTGGGTCCACAACGGGAATAGATGTAGGGCCCACTTAGGAAGGCGAGCCCATGGACTGAGAGTAGACATGGACTCACTAAGTAAGGTGGCAGTTGAGGCGCTACAGAGACAGAGGCTACATCATGGTGTGTTAAACACACTTCCACAAATACATTGAGAAATTTAACATTAGTTACTATCACAAAAATTTGGTGACGTTAGAAAAAGTTTTTTATTTTATTGGTTGTTGGAGCAAGCCATTTTGAGATAGCAAAAAGACGATAACATATTCTCTCCACTCAGGATAAGGGCAAAACTGAGGTTCTCTCTATGGTGTACGAGGTTGGACACAAGGTTATCTTCCAAAGGGAGGAAGGTGGAGGAGGTTTAACGTAAGGTTATCTTCCCAACTGAGGAAGGTATAGCCAAGGTTCTCTCCATGGTGGAGGAAGTTGGACACAAGATTCTCTCCATAAAAGATAAGGGCCGAATTAAGGTTTTCTCCATGGTGTTCATACACTATTGTGATTTTACATCATTGATTAGTATATTATGTAATATATTTGTAACGTAGGGTATATTTAGGTGTAAAAAAATTTACTTTTATTGATAACATACATAAAAAGTTGTAAATAGATATAAATCAATATATTATAACAAAAATAAAATTTATAAATAACATACAACAAATTTGAATATAATTTTTAAAATTTTAAACCCGCACATCGGGCGGGTCCTCAACTAGTAGTTATTAAAATTGAACTAAATCTAAGTAAATAAAATAAAAAATTAATTTGAATATATTTAAATAAAATTATAAAAAAATTTAGTTATAAACAAATTAAATTTAACAATATTAAAATAAATAAATTAAAAATAAAATTCAAATTAATTATTTAAAAATATGTAAATATGTTTTTAATTTATTTTCATGGCTATATGTAAATTTTTTTAAAAATAAAAACTAAATTATCAAAAATTAAGTTTTATTAATTTTTTAAAAAAATATATGGTATTTATTCGCAACGACAGGCAAACAAACAATTTAGCGACAGTTTCTAGCGATAGTCGCTATAGTCGCTAGCAACAGACAAACAAACAACATATGCTGTCGCTAAAATCTGTCACCGGTCGTTGGTCGCTGTCGCTAGATCCAGCGACAAGAAAACGAACAGGGCCATAGTCTCCAAACCATATATGATTATTAATTTTATGTTACATAAATCTAAATTATTTCTTTTTTTTTATTATCAAAAAAATATCTAAATTAACGTACATACTGTCATATTTGCGTATATACATACAGTCTACATAGACAGTAGTAGTTAGTGAAGTGTTAGTGAGTAGAGTGATCGACTCGGGAATGGGGATGGAATAAATATGCAGTATTTACAGACGGATCATATAATATACTCTTAATTGATTTAGAAGAAAAATTAGTTGGAAGTCCCCGCCCCACCGCTTCAACTACAATATTGTAATCGCTAGCTACAAAAATAAGCTCGGCTGAAATATCATTCTAACTAACTCACCTCTTTTTTTTATATTCAAAACCATACTTAATTTTTTCTTCTATCTCTCTCGGATCATATGTTTTTTCCATATAATAACATATTAAATTAAAATCCATTAAAATTTATTTTATTTATATTGTAATTTTTATATAAACTATAATTTATATGATTATTTTAAAAAGTTTTTTTAGATAAATATTATGCAGTAAAATTATATGTTAAATATGATGACTTGAAAAATATATTTATTTTGTAAGTTTTATATTATTAATGATTCTAGATAAGTATTCGTACTATAACACTGATTAAAACTTATTTATACAAAATTTTGTATATTTTATGTTTTAAAATAAAATTTAAATATGTTATATTAGTTTATATATATGAAGTTATTTCAACAATGTATATTCTAAATCATGGGTTGAACGTCATTATAAGACATAGTTTTTAAAAAGCGAGTTATTATATTATGAGTAATTTAATATATTGTTATACTTTTTGTTTTAATATATTTGGTTTCTTGAAATTCTTTCATATTATAGTGATATATTATTGACATTGTTATAACAAATCAATTTAGAGTGTTTATAGTTTCTAACTTTTATATCAAGTTTCAATATTTTAATAAATATTTCAAAATAAATTATTTAAAGTTTATTATATTATATAAAATTATAAAATTCAACAAAAATATAAAAAATTGAATTTAAATATTCAAATTTTGACCCATTTCTCAGTAAAATTTTAGTTCAATAGATATTATTTTTAAAGAATAATACTACTAAAACTTGAATATTTTATAGATTGAACAATGTATAATTGTTTTTAAAATTCAACTTATGGTATATCCGGAAATAAAACTATTTTTTAATTATAATAATAATATGATAATTTATTTGTTTCACAAAATAGACTCATATATATAAATGAGAGGTGAAGTAAAATGATAATTAACAAATTAATATGTTAAGTTATATATCAAAAGATTTTAATATGGATGAATAATTTAATATGGTAAGTTAGATTATATCAAATAATTCTTTACAATATTCTTTTTAAGCTTTTCAGAAATAAATTAAAGTTACACCCACTATTAACTTGTAACTAATTAATTTATCAATTAATCTATAACCTATTTGTAACCAACTTATTAAAGTTATATAGTCTACAAAACAATGTTGTGTACGTACTTCCGTTTTATTATATAGGGGATATACCAATTCATGTCTTTCTGGTTTCATATCGAATTACATTTAAGGATTTAAAGGAACTTACCAAATCATTATTATTCTGAACTGAAATATAAGATACATACATACTCATCACAAAAAGAAACTTCACACTTGTTATTCTTAGAAGTTTAGATGCGATGATAGATTTCTAATGTAACATTTTATTGAATCACAAAAGTAAACGCCAAACAATTTGTTGTAGAGAATTCCAGCGGCTGGTAGGATTTTCAGAAATTTTTTTGTCTCATTTTTGTCGATACACATGGGTGAGGGTTTAATCGACAAAATATACATTATATTGCTGTACAAATAAAGTACATCATGAATTAGTCTTAATCTTCAAGTAATTAACATATAGTTGATAAGCTAGTACTAAGGTTTAATCTATTAATTAGTTTGTAGTGTTCATATGTGTTTTTAGATGTGCTAGGGTTTGTATACATATGTGTTTTTAGATTTTGCATACATGTTGTTTGAACAAATATCTTACAAAGTTTGATCAATTGTTTATTTTGTTTGAGATAATATTTACTTTTAATATTATAATTATTTGGTAAAACGACATACATCTTTTTGAATTTGACATGTATATTTTGTATGCATAGATAAACAAATAGAGTGATGGCAAGAAGAAAAAAAATAATATGTATAGTACACATGACTTTGTAATTAAATTTAGTTATTTTAAGAATTATATATTTAATTTAAGAATATAATTAAGTGGATAGTCATATAAAAGGAATTGAAGTTCAGTTCGAACCCATAAATTGTCTACAACATATTAGCAATAAAATTCAAAAAAGTAGAAAAACATAAGTCACCACAACTATTGGTAAATTAATATTATTAGTATATTGATAATCATAACTTTGTTGGTATAGTATGGTTATTAGTGTTAATTTGATTTAGTACATATTATTAGAGTTTTACTTTAAATATGGTGATATAATGGTATGTATATAATTTTAAAGTATTTATTATTTCATATTCTTGTTAGATTATACCCGAATAATCATATAATGACATGTTATCAATTAGATTAAAGTATTTTAATTTGTTTGATGTGTACATAATTATATTATTTGTTTATTGTATTTGAATTACTATTTTGTAAATTATTTTTAAATAGTAATTATAATATTATAATTATGAACAAATACGGTATATGTCACTTGTGCCTTCAGTTTAGCCAAAGAAGTTCAAATACTGTTATCATCGTAGAAGGGTGAGCACGTAGTGACAGCCGAAAAGATCTCCCCTGATTTGCTCTTGACAGGAAACTCGCCGGTCCAGCTCTCCCCATTGACACAGCGTTGAGCAACATTCATCGCAAAGGCGGCATCATGATCATCTACGAACAATCATGCCATGGAATAAAAATATGAGAACAAAGCACTCTGAGCACTAGTAGAAATGAACAATGCAAACTATAATGCAAAGAGTCTACCCATGAAACCACGTCACCAGCGTATCAACAAACAAAGGGTTAATTAGGTAGAATCATAGCTGTTAACTGACTGACTATACAATACAGACATCAAACAAAATAGGAGGAAGCCATAAACTACTTACCAAAAGATAATTACGCGTATTTAGATCTAAGACATGAACAGATTGAGCCATGGACTGCAAAATATTAAGATACTGTTCATTGGTGAACTTCCCTGCCGATGGTTCCTTGCCACCACCAACTCCAGCTCTCAAACTCACCGAACCCTGGATACGTTTCTCCTTCCGCGACGACTGCCCCGGCAACATCAACGCGACGGCTGCCTAAGCCGTGGTTAAACCATGGTCAAAAAACTAAAAAAATAGGGATTTGATTCGATTTGACTAAAGCGAGTGAGTAGTGAATGATGATGACACTGTCTCTCTCTCTCTCTCCCTCCCTCCCTAACAAAGATACAACAATGTTCCTCTCTCTCGGGAATGAAATTTTAAGAAAAGTTGACCATCCAGAAACAACTACTAATACTAGCTAGTGTACTACTGTACACATAAGAAAGATACTACTGTATTCTACATCCTTCTAGTGTATATTGTTTGTTTATTACCCTACCCCATTATAAAACGTAGTCTTCAAACCATGTTACATGGATCTAAATTTATGTACATACTGCCATATTTACAGATACAGTAGTAGTTTGTGTTAGTGAATAGAGTGATCGATTCGGGCATGGGTCCTCCATCGGATTATATTCTATATTGAATTAGAAAAATTAGTTCGATCTCCCCGCCCCACCGCTTCAACTACAATATTGTAATCGCTCTATATCTACAAAAAAAACTCGTGTACGTCGGCTGAAATATCAGTCTAACTAACTCACCCTTTTTAATATTCAAAACCATACTTTATTTTTTCTTCTATGATCATATGTTCTTTCCATATAATATATGCTGGTGCTAACTTGCTGCTATTGCTAAAGGTGGCTTCGTTTAGTTACTTTATTTATTCTGAACTGAAATATAAGATACATACATACTCATCACAAAAAAAAACTTCACACTTAATTAAGTTATTATTCTTACAAGTTTAGATAGGATGATAGATTTCTAGTGTAACATTTTTATTGACTCACAAAAGTAAAAGCCAACCAAATTTGTTGGAAAGGTAATCAGCTATAAACCACATGTCTTGCTCACTTGTTGCTCACATGTCTTGCTCACTTTTTGAGATGACAAACTCACCCGAGAGTCTCAGACAAGACTCGAGAGATTCAGTCTTTTTCCTGCTCTGACAACGACCGACAAAATAATATGGAAAATTTGACACGTGCGAACTTTAACCTAATAAGGGCCCATTAAAGAAGGGGTAATCTTATTATATTTTTGTGAATGGTGGTATTGTAAAGGAATTTCCTTAATTGGGGGAGAATGGGAAAAGAAAGCCGAAGAAGACAGGCCCATTAGTGAAAATCTTAAGACTGGCCCGGGCGGAAAAAGGTTGAGAATCGACTTACTGTTTTTTTTTTTTCCTCCTAGAATCGACTTACTGTTTGTTTAGAATAATATAAATTCATAAACAAACCCTAATTACCGTGCACAAAAAAAAAAAAAAAACAAACCCTAATTACCAATCATGCTGAGGCCTCTCGTTGCACAGGTAATAGAATTACATTGGGGTAAATTTCTTTATTTTTGGGGGTTTTGAATTGATCGAAAAGATTAATAAAGCTTGAATTTTTTTTTTTTTTTTTTTTTTTTTTTTTCTCTCTCAGAGTATATGATAATTAGACGAAACGACCAGAGGAGTGACGAAATACACGAAGAATTCCAGCGCAGGGCGCAACTTATACAGGAAGGAAATAAAGAGGTATTTTCAGATTATATATATATGCTCTCTTTGTTTTTTGGTCTTATTAGTTTAGGTCACTGTAGAATCTGACTGAGAGCATGAATTGTCCATAGGAGGTGTGGAATTTTCTTGCGGAGTAGATATCATTATGAGTTGTCCAATCATATTTCAACCCCTTTTGTATGCATGATCATCACACATGTTGCTTGCCCTCATGTTTCAGATACTCAGGCTGATATCTGAAGGTGAAGCTAATAAATGAAGCGCAACTCGCAGATCATGAGGAGGATCGTTGAACTCAAAAGAAGTGTGCCAACTTGTTTTGCTACCATTTTCTGTTTGTGGATTTGTGTTTCTTTTGGATTTCGGGTGACTTTTCTTGTCATTCATGATTCCCACAAGACTTTGTAGACTTTTTCGTTCTTGCTGTACGCCACGCACTTCTTTTGTTTTTCTCTTTTATCCTCTCGCAAACATTTTTTTTTGTTTGTTTACAAATCCATGGTTGGTTAGTCACAAAAAAAGAAACAACTCTTGTTTGCAAAACCATCCTTTGCTTTTTGAAATTCTCCACACATGATCTCCTCCATGGAACTGAACTCTTAACCCCAATTCCAAGCTATCAGCTTCTCGGTAACCTAAGATAATTACGTCCTTTTGAAATGAACCGATCCCATGTACAAGTTCTCGTGTGTCTGTGTGCACCCCTGAGCAAGTTATACGATGTTCCATGGATCTCCGATCAAAGCAAATCTCATGTATTGAGATGGTGTTGTAGTTGTCGTTCCGTGATGGAGTCCACCGTCGTTGTTGTCGTTCCTTCGTGGTGTTGTGCTTGAAGGAATCCGAGAACGTGAGAAGCGAGATCGTTGCCGTTCGACACCACCGCCACCGTGGGTAGCCACTGGAGGTTGCAACTTGCAACCATGAGTCACCGGATGACCGCAGCTGTCACCGGAGCAGTTTTGGTCCATCGGGGATGTCGTTAAGGGTAAGGAAACCCTAAGTTTTACCTAAGTTTCTTTTGTAGCTTGCACATGAAGTTTCTGACGTTGTCTTAGACCGGTTTGCTTTGTTTTTGGTTTTGATTTTTGAATCATGAGGAAGTGACCACCACAGCGGATCTGTGTTGCGGAGTCGTCCACCTAGCCGTTCTAGTTGTTGTGTAACCACTAGAGCCGAGAACCACTGTTGTCGTCAAGGTATTGCTACACTTAACTCGTGTCGTAGTTGTGTTATTTTGTTTATTAAACCGAAGCTTGTCTCTGTGGGAACGGGAAGTTGATTGGAGTTGTTTATTAAACTGAATTCTGAAATGGTCTGTGGTGCTTAATTAGTGTTTATCGTGAAGAAGAACTGTAACTATTAAACCGATAGACCAAAACCAACTAAACCAGGAATGCTATTGTAATTAAAGTCCACAAAACCATAGCGCTATAGGTTGTGTGATCGTGGGAAGTGAATCGTGATGCTTTTGTTGTTGTGGTTTGGTTATTAAACCGGATATTAAAGTGGGAAAGTTATCATGTTCACGTGAGGGATTGTGGTGTATGGTGTGAATTGGGCTCGTTTATTAAACTAAACTCATGTATTCGTGAATTGATCGGTGGAGTTGGTCTGGCGCTATGTCATTGTATTTAACATTAAATTGTTAGATTTCTGTTTGATTTAATTATTAAACTAAGTCTAGATAATTTAATTGGAAAATACCAGCACAATTAAATCGAGTTTGGTTATAAGATTACATGGATTATTATTGGAATATAATAATATTTGATCGTTTAATCTAAACTGGTTGTTGTTTGAGAGTTGTTGCACATAACTTAACTATAATAATCATAATAATAGTCAAAAAGTCATTTACGCCGCTAGTGTACTACTCAGAGTTGAACAGGGTCTTGTAAATTCTCTAATCCTTTTCCCTCTTATCCCTCATCTGTTCCCTCATCTTCAACTCTTCTAGCTGCTTATTGACTACAGAAGGAACCACACGGTTTGACGAACCCAAGATTAAAAAACACACAAGGAACTATATATTAAGAGTAATGATTGACTGTATATTAAGGAACTATATATTAAGAGTGATGATCGAGTAATGATTGCCACACTCATTCAAAACACCATGGCTGAGGAGGGTTTAATCAACAAAAAATACATTATAATGCTGTACAAATAAAGTACATCATGAATTAGTCTTAATCTTCAAGTAATTAACATATAGTTGATAAGATAGTACTAGCGTTTAATCTATTAATTAGTTTGTAGTGTTCATGTGTGTGTTTTAGATGTGCTAGGGTTTGTGTACATATGTGTTTTTAGATTTTGCATACATGTTGTTTGATCAAATATCTTACAAATTTTGATTAAGTGTTTATTTTGTTTGAGACAATATTTATTTTTAATATTACAATTATTTTGTAAAACAACATACATCTTTTTGAATTTGACATGTATATTTTGTATGTATAGATAAACAAATAGAGTGATGACAAGAATAAACAAATCATATGTATAGTATACACAGTTTTGTAATTAAATTTAGTTATTTTAAGAATTATATATTATTTGAAAATATAATTAAATGGATAGTCATATAAAGGAATTGAAGTTCAATTCGAACCCACAAATTTTCTACAATATATTAGCAATAAAATTCAAAATAATAGAAAAACATAAGTCCCCACAACTATTGATAAATTAATATTTGATGTATATTAATATATTGATAATCATATAATAATCCCGTTATACCAATTATTTTAGAAGATTAGAGTATTTTAATTTATTTGATGTATACATAGTTTTATATTATTTGTTTGTTGTATGTGCATTACTATTTTGTGAGATATTTTAAATAGGAATTATAATATTTCAATTCGAACCCACAAATTGTCTACAACATATTAGCAATAAAATTAAAAAAATAGAAAAACATAAGTCCCCACAACTATTGATAAATTAATATTTGATGTATATTAGTATATTGATAATCATAACTTTGTTGGTATAGTATGGTTATTAGTGTAAATTTGGTTTAGTCTATATTATTAAAGTTTTATTTTGGATATGGCGAAATAATTATATGTATATAGTTTAAAAGCATTTATTATTTTATATTCTTGTTGGATTATACCCAAGTAATCATATAATAATCTCATTATACCAATTATTTTAAAAGATTAGAGTATTTTAATTTGTTTCATGTATACATAGTTTTATATTATTTGTTTGTTGTATGTGCATTACTATTTTGTGAGATATTTTAAATAGGTTCTATAATATTGTAATTATGAACTAATACGGTGCTATGTCACTGGTGCCTTCAGTTTAGCCAAAGAGAGTGATGAATGATGATGATGACACTGTCTCCCTCTCTCCGTCTCTCGCTCCCTAACAAAGATACAACAATGTTTCTCTCTCTCGGGAATGAAATTTTAAGAAAAGTTGACCATCCAGAAACAACTACTAATACTACTGTATTCTACATCCTTCTATTTTGTTTGTTTATTATGTTACCCCCTATAAAACGTAGTCGCCAAACCATGTTACATGAATCTAAAGTTATGTACATACTGCCATATTTACAGATACAGTAGTAGTTAGTGTTAGTGAATACTGAATAGAGTGATCGACTCGGGGATGGGTCCATCGGATTATATTATATTGATCTAGAAAAGTTAGTTCGATCACCCCCCCACCACCGCTTCAACTACAATATTGTAATCGCTATCTTAAAAAAAACTCGCGTACGTCGGCTGAAATATCAATCTAACTAACTCACCTCTTTTTTATATTCAAAACCATACTTTATTTTTTCTTCTATCTCTCTCTGATCATATGTTCTTTCTATATAATATATGCTGGTGGTCTAGTGCTAACTTGTTGCTATTGCTAAAGGTGGCTTCGTTCGTATTTGGATGATACAGACAAATATTAAACTGAAATATAAGATACAAGGATTTAAAGAATTTATCAAATCATTATTATTCTTAACTGAAATATAAGATACATACATACTCATCACAAAAGAGAAACTTCACACTTATTATTCTTAGAAGTTTAGATGCCATGATAGATTTCTAATGTAACATTTTATTGACTTACAAAAGTAAAGCCAACCAAATTTGTTGGAAAGGTTATCAGCTATAAAGCACAGGTCCTGCTTACTCACCTGTTGTTGGAAGATATATATGGCGACTTTTTGAGGTGACAAACTCACCCGAGAGTCTGAGACAAGACACGAGATTCAGTCTTTTTCCTGCTCTTGCTGTTACAATGGTCTAGTGATGAGAGCCGGAGACGTATGGGACTTGGTCAGCACTAAGCATTATTTATGCATATATATCTGATCACAGCTCAAGTGTCTGAAAACAGAGTCGTAAACCTCACTAGCTAATAGTTTTCAACATTTGTGTCAGAAGATGATGGAAAGATGAGCAACCTCAATGAATTTGGTACAGTAACGGGGAAGACTCCAATTGAACCATAGGGATTAGAGAAAGGGTCAACTTTTGCTTGTTTATCTGTCCTTGAGAAGCGAGTTGCCAGCAGGTAACAGATACAGCCTGTTTAGTTGTCCTTGAGAAGAGAGTTGCCAGCAGGTAGCGCAGCACGAGTTGCTTGGAATTCCATTGTATACTTTCTTTGTAGGTCTCTTAGTTTCTTCATCAGTTCTTGGAATGTGGGTCTCAGCTTTGTATTACTGCAGTGTGGGACATACCAAAATAGTCACACAAACTTAATGTCAGTATAAACTGTTCAATATATAATGCTAATTATTTACCTGAGCCAAAAGGTCTCCATTAATGAAACCCAACGAGGATCAATGTCCTTTGGAATATCCAGCCTCTGGTTTATGAACCCCACAGCTCTGATCACCTACATATATGTCAAAGGAAGAGAGTATGTGCATATACAAGAGGATCAGTGCTATATGAGACTGATCAAAATGAAAAAATTTAGACAAGCAGAATAGTCAGTGCAATGAATATAAGACATCAAGTTCATAGGCTGTGTCACAAAAAACATTGTTTCAACTTTCAAGTATGGCTAGATTATATAACCAGCACAGCTCACTTAGTCACTTGTACCTTTTTAATCATTATAGATATAGATCAAAACATGTTTCTAAATATAATTTGCCCAAATATAATACCTCTTAGTGTCAACATCACACCCACCTACACTCCAGTTCCTGATAATGAAATCCTTTTCCCTCTTATCCCTCATCGGTTCTCTCATCTTCAACTCTTTAACCATATCAGCTAGCTGCCCATGGGCTACAGAAGGAACCAAAAACACACAAGGAACTATATATTAAGAATAAACCAAAGTCACGTTCTGTTGTAATTAATCGTATCTAGAACTAAGTCAACTATGATTGCGATCCCACTACTACACTGCACGTGTATACAGCTCTATCTTCTTCTTTTTCTATTATCTATATTAACATTTTTGGAATACATTTTGGTTTATGCTTTTTAAATTTTACTTATTTAATTTTTTGTTTTACAACATTAACCCTAAAACAATTCCATAAATAACATTGCTGAGAAACTCAAATACTAAACTTTATTAAATTAACTAACATTTGTTACATTTATTGCTATAAAATCTTAACAACATCTATATATTTGTTAAATTTATAACCCATTAAATCTCCAAATTAGCATATTTTATAGTTTATAATTTTTCATTTCAATATATATAGTTTATGATAATTAATAAATTTTTTTTTTTTTTGGTAATTCCTCAAAAAAATTAAAAATAAACCAAATTATGGGGGGTTTTCAACATATTTAATATGACATTTTATAATTGGATTTTCGATTTAGGAAATTTATTAATGTTAATATAATTTTGGAGATTGGTCACACAAACTTAATGTCAGTATAAACTGTTCAATATATAATGCTAATTATTTACCTGAGCCAAAAGGTCTCCATTAATGAAACCCAACGAGGATCAATGTCCTTTGGAATATCCAGCCTCTGGTTTATGAACCCCACAGCTCTGATCACCTACATATATGTCAAAGGAAGAGAGTATGTGCATATACAAGAGGATCAGTGCTATATGAGACTGATCAAAATGAAAAAATTTAGACAAGCAGAATAGTCAGTGCAATGAATATAAGACATCAAGTTCATAGGCTGTGTCACAAAAAACATTGTTTCAACTTTCAAGTATGGCTAGATTATATAACCAGCACAGCTCACTTAGTCACTTGTACCTTTTTAATCATTATAGATATAGATCAAAACATGTTTCTAAATATAATTTGCCCAAATATAATACCTCTTAGTGTCAACATCACACCCACCTACACTCCAGTTCCTGATAATGAAATCCTTTTCCCTCTTATCCCTCATCGGTTCTCTCATCTTCAACTCTTTAACCATATCAGCTAGCTGCCCATGGGCTACAGAAGGAACCAAAAACACACAAGGAACTATATATTAAGAATAAACCAAAGTCACGTTCTGTTGTAATTAATCGTATCTAGAACTAAGTCAACTATGATTGCGATCCCACTACTACACTGCACGTGTATACAGCTCTATCTTCTTCTTTTTCTATTATCTATATTAACATTTTTGGAATACATTTTGGTTTATGCTTTTTAAATTTTACTTATTTAATTTTTTGTTTTACAACATTAACCCTAAAACAATTCCATAAATAACATTGCTGAGAAACTCAAATACTAAACTTTATTAAATTAACTAACATTTGTTACATTTATTGCTATAAAATCTTAACAACATCTATATATTTGTTAAATTTATAACCCATTAAATCTCCAAAACTATTTGTATGGATGCTAGAATTTATCAAATTTAAATGATATACAATAGACTTTTCATAACAAAAGTTTACAATCTCCAAAATTATATTAACATTAATAAATTTCCTAAATCGAAAATCCAATTATAAAATGTCATATTAAATATGTTGAAAACCCCCCATAATTTGGTTTATTTTTAATTTTTTTGAGGAATTACCAAAAAAAAAAAAAATTTATTAATTATCATAAACTATATATATTGAAATGAAAAATTATAAACTATAAAATATGCTAATTTGGTAAAACAATTAACATAATTAAACTTGATAAAAAATTTATTTTCATTATTTTTTTTACGCAAAAAATTATTTTGATTTTGGTGAGACGGGTTGACCTTAATCACATATAGGGAGTTAAATGGAATTGCTTTTTTTTTAAACACTTTTAGATGTGTACCAAGAGATAAATGTATTACTAGACTATACATATACCACACGGGTTAAAACCTTTAAAACACTACAAAAATTCTATATTTTGAATACTTATATCAAATACCTGTAAAATTTTCTATTTAAAAAATTAATAAAACAATAATAAAATAACAAATAAATACAATATAAATTTTAAATTTTTAAAATTAAAAATATTGTCCCGCGGTGTAACGCAGATTAAATCCTAGTCTATTAACATTTTTGAAGTACATTATGTCCTTTAAGTTTTACTTATTTAATTTTTTTTTTACAACATTAACCCCTAAAACAATTCCATAAATAACATTGTATGGAAACTCAAATACTAAACTTTTTTAAATTGACCAATATTTATTGCTATAAAATCTTAACAACATCTATACATTCCGATTTTTCCAAAAACAATTCTATCCATTAAATTTTTAATCCATTAAATCTGCAAAACTATTTTTATGGATGTTAGAATCTCTCAAATTTAAATGATATATAACATATTTTCCATAACAAAAGTTTACAATCTCCACAATTATATTAACATTAATAAATTTCCTAAACCGAAAATCCAATTATAAAATGTCACATTAAATATGTTGAAAATCCCCATATAATTTGTTTATTTTTTTATTTTTTAAGGAATTACCAAAAAAATTAAAATTCTATTAATTATCATAAACGATATATATTGCCATGGAAAAATTATAAACTATAAGAATATGCTAATTTGGTAAAACAATTAACATAATTAAACTTGATAAAAAAACTTATTTTGATTTTTTCTACGCAAAAAATTATTTTTATTTTGGTAAGACGGGTTGGCATTAATCCTATATAGAGAGTTAAGTGGAATTGTTTTTTTTTTTCTAAACACTTTTAGATGTGTACGAGGAGATAAATGTATTACTAAACTATACATATATCACACCAGTTAAAACCTTAAAAACAATACAAAAATCCTATACTTTGAATACTTATATCAAATACCTGTAAAATTTTATATTTTTAAAACTAATAAAACAATAATAAAATAACAAATAAATACAATATAAATTTTAAATTTTAAAAATTAAAATTATTGTCCTGCGGTGTACCGCGGAAACATAGTAAACCACACTTCATTGATTCAACAATTAGATTCCCAAGATTAAGTAATACCAACCAATACAATTTAATTTTACCTTCCTTGTGTGATTTAGCAAAAGTCTCTTGCTGAGTTTTCAGGTCCGTGAGAGTGAGAGCTTTCAAAGCAAGCCCCATTGCTACTGGCACCAAAACCCTGGTTATGGAGTAGATCCCACCAGCTCCGGTGAAGGTCCTAATTGTGCTAAAGGAAGAAGGCTCTCCTATAACAAACAATGCTCCCTTAGCCATAGCATTTTGAGTCAGTGTTGCAACCTGATTAGAATACTCAAGCATAAAATCAACACAAACAAAACAAAACCAAACCAATTTATTGAAACTACTATATTGAAACACTTACACTCACACGCCCTTCATCTCCTTTCGATTCATCCATCCCTAACTTAATCAGAGCGAGCAAAATCCAAGTAGTTAGAGCTCATAATCTCAAATGTATCGACAAAAATGAAACAAAAAACTTCTGAAACCCCTACAATGGCTTTCTCACCATGGCTACACATGCCATTTTCAGAGAAGTTGAGTATCAAAGCTGAAATAGTCCCCATTTTCATACAGTATAATGCTGTACAAATAAAGTACATCATGCATTAGTCTTAATCTTCAAGTAATTATCATATAGTTGATAAGCTAGTACTAGGGTTTAATCTATTAATTAGTTTGTAGTGTTCATGTGTGTTTTTAGATGTGCTAGTGTTTGTGTACATATGGGTATTTAGATTTTGCATACATGTTGTTTGATCAAATATCTTACAAAGTATGATCACATGTTTATTTTGTTTGAGACTATTTACTGTTAATATTACAATTATTTAGTAAAACGACATACATCTTTTGAATTTGACATGTATATTTTGTATGTATAGATAAACAAATAGAGTGATGGCAAGAAGAACAAATAATATGTAGAGTACAGATGGCTTTGTAATTAAATTTAGTTATTTTAAGAATTATATATTATTTGAGAATATAATTAAATGGATAGTCATATATAAAGGAATTGAAGTTCAGTTCGAACCACAAATTGTCTATAACATATTAGCAATAAAATTCAAAAAATTGAAAAACATAAGTCACCCCAACTATTGGTAAATTAACATTTGATGTGTATTAGTCTATTGATAATCATAACTTTGTTGGTATAGTATGGTTATTAGTTCGGGAAGGGAACTGGAAAAGTCTCATAGCTGAGACAAGACTCGAGACGAGATCTTTTTTCCTGCTCTTGCTATTACAATGTGAGATGAGAGCCGGAGACGCATGGGCCTTGGTCAGCACTAAACATTAATTATGCATATCTGATCACAGCTCAAGTGTCTGAAACAGAGTCGTCAACCTCACTAGCTGATAGTTTTTTCAACATTTGTGTCAGAAGATGATGGAAAGATGACCAATCTCAATGAATTTGGTACAGTAACGGGGAAGGCTCCATTTGAACCATAGGGATAAGAGAAAGGGTCAACTTTTGTTTGTTTAGCTGTCCTTGAGAAGAGAGTTGCCAGCAGGTAGCGCAGCACGAGTTGCTTGGAACTCCATTGTATACTTTCTTTGTAGGTCTCTTAGTTTCTCCATCAGTTCTTGGAGTGTGGGTCTCAGCTTTGTATTACTGCAGTGTGGGACAAACCAAAAGAGTCACACAAAGTTAATGTCAGCATTAGTCAAATATATACAAACATCTAGATCAGTTGAGAACCGTAATAAGTAAAGGTATATATGTGTTCATTATATACATGTGCCAACAGCTCTCCATTAATGAGACCCAGCGAGGATCAATGTCCTTTGGAATATCCAGCCTCTGGTTCATGAACCCCACAGCTTTGATCACCTACATATATTTTAAAGGAAGAGTGTGTGTGCATATTATACAAGAGGATCAGTGCAATATGATACTAAATGGAAAAAATTTAGACAAGCAGAATAGTCAGTGCAATGGATATAAGACATCAAATTCATAAGCTGTGTTGCAAATAACATTGTTTCAAGGTATAACTAGATTATATACACAACCAGCACAACTCACCCTGCTTGTATCTTTAATCATTAAATATATAGATCAAAACATGTTTCTAAATATAATTTGCCCAACTAGAATATTTTTAGGACAAATTGTCACTTGGAGACACTTTCTTTCATGGTTCTATCGCTCAAAAACGATACCTGCATGGAGTTGAGATTTTCCCATGGGATCTTCTCTGTGGCAAGCTCCCATAGTACTACTCCAAAGCTGTAAATATCAGACCTGTACAAAGGAATTAGAAGAGCTAGTTAGCACTTGAGGCTGGAAAAACAAGTATAGAAGGGAACTTAACCAAACATAACACGAGAATATACTTCTCATCAGAAGATTCATTTCGGAGAACTTCTGGTGCCATCCATTGAGGCTGCATAACAAGTGAAAAACCAATCAAGATCATTTTGAGCGGTTGGCTATAAAGAGAATTTTAATCAATAAGGATCTAGGTTATATACCGTTCCCTTCCCGGACTTGGTGGTTAGATACGTTTCATGCTTGATACGTGAAAGACCAAAGTTAGCTACCTGTAGAGATGTCCTGGTAAGTTATTATCCATCTGGATTAGAGGAAACCAAGTGCATCTCAAGAAGAATATCTTACCTTAACGGTCCAGTCCCTGTCTACCAGCAGATTTGACGATTTCAGATCACGATGCATAATGGGTGGACTACAGCGGTGAAGATAGTTCATACCGCGGGCCTGTGTAAATAATAATGGAGTATGAGATGTACCGTGACTGAGTCAAAACATAGTGGAAATGAAGGATCACAAGACAAATACAAAGAGGTAAATAAATAGAGAAGCTCATACACTTGGAAACTTTTCAATGTGCAAATGTCAATGATCATAAATCAGAATGTTAACTAATACTCACAATGTCCAAGGCCAAGCGGATACGCCGCCTCCGATCCAGTTTTAACGTTCTTCTCTGCAGTATATGGAAGATACTTCTACTGCAAATTGTTCCTTCGGAGGATTAGGGGCATAAATAAGAGCTATGGCTCGAAGGCCTAAAAAACACAAAGAAAGTGATAGTAGTAACCAAAGTGCATATATGAGACCGAACCGTGGAAGGAACTCTGACACTATACAGAGACGTTGAGGTGAAGTAACAGCTCCCATAAACAGCAGAACGTTAGGATGTCTAAGTCTTTTGATCAACGATACCTTCGCAGTTAAAAACGAGCAACAATACCAATAAAAATATCAACTCTTTTGCCAAAACTACACTCAGATCAATCATTATGGATAAAAGATCAAAATCTGCACCTCTTGTTTAAAAGAGTGTATGACCTCTTCTGAATATTCTTGTTTAGAGAACACTTTTATAGCTACGTCCTGCAGTGACATTAGCAACCCTGAATAAGACAGATCTCTGAACTTAGAAATTTATTTTGTCATAATGGAAGCGTGAACAAATCAACAAATGCATACACCAGAAGCATAAAACGTACAGATCCAAACCAGAGACCGTGATATACAGTTCCACATGAGCCTTTAAAATAGAAAATTACAGGAGCATGTTAGCAGAACTGAGACAATTACATTAACTTTAGTAAAATGTATGATACTATAAAGAACAGATATGGTCGGGCAAACGAGATAATCTGTCTAAGAGCGTAACATACCTTGTCCAA